>NC_061122.1:13189067-13489067 GCF_002878395.1 Capsicum annuum
TATATATATATATATATATATATTTATTTATTTATTGATTGGCCAATTGTATCATTAATTAGACTTTTGTGTCTACTCATTGCCTAGGAATTAATGAAAAGTGTTATATTTGATCTTATCATTAATTGAGTTCTTATCTGAATAGGTGGACTTGTAAGTGTCCAAATTATTTGGGAAAAAGTTAGTTACTCCTATTTACTCTTTAAAATTGGATTAAAATTTAATATTACCTCACAATAACAGTAATAATAGCATACATTCAGTGTAATTTTATAAGTAGAATCTGAATAGAGTCAGTAGAGGAGCCAAAATTTTCATTGAGGAGGTTTAGAAGTAAATATATGAATTAGTCAAAGGAGGTTCACCATCTACTATATATACATACAAATATTTTTTATCATGTGAAAATAATATAATTTTCCGATGAAAAGGGTTCAGATTAAACCCCTGAATTCAATGTGGCTCTGCCACTGAATAGAGTAATCTGTACATTACAATATTGTATTGAAAAGGATAAAAATATTATTTTTGATAGACCTTCGCTTCATGTAAATCATAATAAACATTATCAAATTTCTAAGTCGTTTTATATCGCCTTTAGGCATGACCCAAATTCCTGTATGAAGTTTGGGCCAGTTTGAATTAAATATGTAGCCCAAATTAACTTATAAAAAAAAGTATAAATAACATAAATATCAATCCTTTTAGAAGTAATTACACTCTTTTCCACTTTTTTAATTACGTAACTCTCTCTCCCTATTAATAGACATAATATATCCGACATATACATAGTATTCTGTGTATATGTTGGGATTTTTATAATATGTTTAGGGGGTTGGGATTTTTTGTAATATTTAAAATATAAGTTGTGTATTTGTGTAATTTTTAGAAAAAATAATGTTTCGAAAAAGTATTTTTTGTTTATATTTGATTAGTTATGATAAATGAAAGAAAATAATATTTGATAGCTTGATTTCATCATAAAACAAAATATAAAAAATAAAGAGAGAAAGAATTATTCTGAGTTCTACAGCTTGACTTATGACGGATTACTTGTACGTAATTAACCAGAAAAATTTTCATCCAAAGATTTGCCCGAAGCAAAATTTGAGGAATTAAGATTTTTGGGCCACTTATATATAAATAAATAACATAAAATGGTTTTTTCAAATCTCCTTTGTGTAAATATTAAGATCTTTCGTACAAAAGACATAAGATTAAAGAAACAGTAAGTGAACAAAAAAATCAATGCACCCACAAAAAAGTGAACAAGTTTTAATCCTATTCATCTATTAATTCGGCCCGATTTGATCCTTTAAAATGTAACCCAATTTTTTTCTTAAGACTCCCTAGTAAAACGTTTTATTTATTCCACACTCATCTCATATCACTTATTTCAATCAAAATATATGCATTTTCCCTACTTTTATAACTTAAAAATAACTATCAAAACATAAGCAAATTTTTTTTCAAAAAATCTTCAAGATATAACATGTCTTATATAAGTTTCTTTGACTAAAAAGAACATTTAAACTTAAAATTATGAGAACATAAAAAGATAAAAGAATAAATATAACTAAAGAATTATAAAAAAAATTAGAGTTAAAAAAAACTAAAATCATGAGAACACATATGAAGTAAAAAACCAAAAAAATTAATTAGAAAAATAGTTTTTATATAAAAACTTACATCACTTGATTGCTCCACGAACTCATGATAACTAAAGAAGAAAAAGAAAAAAGAGAATAAAAAAGTGAAAGTGGAGAAAAGAAGAAGAGAGAATAGAGGCAAAAAAAAAAAAAAAAAAGATAACAAGAAGAGAAAATAAGATTACAATTATATATTGAAGAGAAGTTAGTTGCATGCATAGTCTAAATAAAAAAAAGGATAGAAACCAACAAGAAAAAATTTACTTGAGAATAATAAGAGTAGATTACAAGTTACAACTAAGATTTTTGTTTAAAATTAAACAACTTCATTTATTATTAATTAACTCCGATCACAATTTTTTTTTTCAAAAAAAAAAAAAAAACCTTTCATTCAATCATATCACTTAAATCAAAAAAGAAGAAAAAAAAAGTGAATTCTATTTAGTATGACTTTTGCATTATGGACAAGTACCAAATTAATTTAAACAAATCTCTAACACTAACACTTACTAATAAATTTTCATTATTTATTTTTACACTTAATTTCACATTAACATCACTAGCCTTAATTGGATAGGGTGTGGGTAGAATTTTTTTTTTTAATAGGTATGATTTTTAATTTTAATTTTAATTAATATTGATTGATTTAGATTTAGTGACGTCTACTTCTAATAAGAGGTCATGTGACAAATGGATTTTCAAAACCATCGTTAGAAAGTAATAGCACGAATAAACCTTTTCTATAAAGTTAGTGACATAGATTGGCTAAACTTTTAACGGCAATGACATAAATGAGCCGAAATTTTAACGGATTACTTAGATGAATCATTTCTAATAGTTGAATAACATATTTAAGTTTTTTATTCTGCAGTCTCAATGGACTTGCTCTCCACTTTATGAATTAGTCAAATGTGTCAAAAGATAAATAGTTATCTCAAGAAAATTGAATTAAATTAAAAAGTGAGTTTGTTGTGAGTAAAAAAAATAGAATTAATGTATGTGAGTGAGAAAATGCCAGAAACTTTTATGAAAAATATAAATACACTAATTAATTAAAAAAACTTATCTTAATGTACTCATTGGTTCAAATAATTTGATCAAATTCCATAAAAAAAAAATATTACTCATAATTTTAGTTCTTCATGTATTACATGCATTCGATCATAGAAGGAGTTTGCAAAGTGAAGTTGCCTATATATTGTATGTTTTTTATTCATGTTTTTATCCTACATAACATAGTTTTATTTGATATCAGAGCTGAGAGTTTCCAAATCATTATGTTATATGCATGATCGTGAAGCAAACAAGTACCGATTAGTATAATTGAAGGATAAATCGCACAATCAAGTTAGAGAAAGCTCACATTGAGTTGTAGATTAACTGAGATACTGATAAAACATAGGGATCCACTAAGTAATAGGTGACCAGGTCCCTTAATGAACAAAAACTATATTACAGTTATAAAAGAAAGGCAATGCAAAAGATAAGATGCAAGTGATATTTACGCGGATACCTCCTTACCTAAAGGAGGAAAAACCATGACCTGTCTCATAGGATTTCCCAACTCTCCACTAACTTGAAGCAACAAAGTGATTGCAGACTCCAATAATTACAAAGGATTAAACTCTTAATCCTAGTCTTTTGTAATAACTCCACTACAAAAATGATGTAGCAACTGTACCACATTCCTTGTCGACTAACTCTAGCGGACAGTCCTGAGTAATTCTACCCCAGAAAGACTTCATTCAAGGTGAAAAGAAATTTGACCAAATACAAAGTGACTCAAGAAATTAACTCTAACTGATGTGACTTAAGCTAAGACTTAGACAATCCATTGATCTACTATCCTTTATAGTTCAGGAGAAGATTTACAATGTAAGAGCAAAAAACACAACACTTAAAGACACAACAAGACTTAGTCAGCACTCGATCAGGTATCTTGTTAGAGTATGGGCAATATTCTTGTGAAATAGATTTTGATTTTGAGAGTAATCTTGATTGCAAAAACTGAGTTTTGTTCCTCGCCAATACTTCTTATGGAACCAGGTCCATAAATACTGATTTAGCAGCCAATCAGGTTTTTTGTGGTATAATTTGTAGATCATCAAAACTCTAGTAGTACCATCAAAACTCCAGTAGTACAACAGATACACATCATATTGCAAAAAGATGAGAGACATTTTCTATCTGCATCTGATCACATAGTACACACTTATCATCATCATCATCATCACAATGTATACCTATTCTCGTCAACCTCTCTTTAGTGAGTATTTTCCAATGCATTGCTAACCGCAATAGGAACCTATGCTTAGGTAACATGATCTTGCGCCATATCAGTTCAGCATCATTCAGTACAGGCCTTAATCCCATCATGACATTGTTATCTCTACTTAAACTCGAATCCTGGTATTCTGTGATTTTCACTCACTATATTCACTGCTAGACTACACCCTCAGGCATAGAATGATGAAAATGTAACATATCTTAAGTTCATATTATAGCTCTAAACTCGACTCTTTAATATCTTTTCATCTTGAAAACATTATAATATAATGTAGAATCCATTTAGTCTATATGTATATTACTTCTTGTAGGATTTTGTAAAATGTAATAAAAAAGGTATGATGTAGAACTATGAGGTGTTAATGAAAAATAGAGGAAAATCTAGAATTTAAAACCTATAGGTTCAACCTTTAAGGTTCATTGTATTGAACCTATTGTATTGCTGAAACTATTGAACCCTACATACTAGAAATTCAAATTTCAGTAGATTTTTACACATAAATTCATATTTTGCATTGAAAGTACTGTGTGCAAATGAACCCAGGGCCAAAACACTATACTCACCTCTTATGTAAAGCCACACTTGGTATTAAGACCAAGTCTTCAAACAACCGTGCACAACGTGTTGATGTGTGAGCAGATGCTAACACATTTGAGGCTTCTAACTCTAAATAATTGCAAAGTCTTAAGCAACTTTTGGCTGTTTTTGATCATTTTCTTGTGATATTGCAGTTGTAGCAAGGATGGAAGGAAAGAATAGGAAAGATGAACAAAATAAGTAAAATCTGGTACATGTGAGCTGATATGAGTCTGACGGCATTTCTTGCAAGCTGTCAAAGATGTACTAAGCTACCAAAAAAAGGCGTCAGGAAGAACCGTGGAGAGGAGTTACTAGATAAGAGTGACGACATTATCAATATGTCGCCAAAAGTATGGTAAGCCATCAGAATATGCCTTCAGAGCGAGTCAGAACATAGTGAAATAAGCTGAAGGTCTGATAACATTTGCTACACGCTGTATCAAGTGTGGTAAGCCTTCATAGTACATCGTCAGAGTGAGGCAGAACAGGTCAGTATGACATGACTTCTGATGACATATCTGAGACACCGTCAGAAGCCTGACGACCAACACCAATATGGCGTCACCTAAATCCGAGCCTTGCTGTGATTTTGATATTTTATTTCATTAATTAGGCTTTAGTATAAATAGCAGTTTTTAAGGTTTTTAAGAAAAAGTTTTCATTATTCAGAACGAGAATTCTGGAGGGAGAAACACGTACATTGTTCTCTTTTGCCAATTATTTTTAGTTTCTTTCTTATCAACTATTCTTGGGTTTCTAACTTGGGATTTAATTGAAGAAATTATTTGTTGTTTTCCATCTATACCTAAGTTTATCATTATCATCTTGAACTCAACTTGTGATTTCCTTCGTCAAATCATGACCGGCTAATTTTATTAGCCGGGGTTATGGGATCCAAGGATTAGGGTTTGATATGATGCTAGGTGTTTCACGGATTCAAAGAGTAGTAGAACATCTTGAAATTTTGTGGTTTTAACTGAGATCTAGTGGTTGCAAACATTAGATTATGCCTTAGGTTTTATTTCCTTTTAATGGAGAAATAGACTAGAGGACGGTAATTATCAACAGGGACTTGGAAGCTACCAACCTTCTGTTTAATAATTAATGCCGTAACTAGATTAATCTACCTGAGATAACATCCAATTAGATATAGATAAATTATCTAACTTTGAGAGAATTAGATAATAAATTGTCTGGTGAGGTCGAGAGATAAGTCAGATAATATCATAGTCAAGGATATTCTGTTGTTCTACTCATTCTGAGGATCTCTAGCTTTACCTGGTATCTATCAATACCCAAAACCTTTGGTGATCATAAACCAAGTTTCCCATTTATAGTGATAAAAACTCTAAAAATTCAGAAAGTGAAGATTTATACATTGTGAACTTTAAACCCCCAACTTTCGAAAATGATAAACTACCAGTAAAGTATTTCGTAAACAAATTGACATTTACACCTTATTCCTTGTGGGATTCGACCCCAACCTAGTTGGAATTTATATTGACAACGATCACTTACACCCATTCAAGAGTGTAATTTGAGTGTTATCAAAAATGGCGCCATTGTTGGGGAATACGATTGTACACTGAAAATTTTGTGTGCAAAAATATTTTGATAGTTAACTTTCCTTGATTTACGTTTATTTGTTTTTTTTGTTTATTGTAGGTACCGTGTTTTTTATGCCAAAAACGAGAAGTTCTGGCGCACCACTATTACCAATCAACCCGGAACCTCAACTAATTGGAAGAATGGCTGAACAACAGGAAGCAGAAAGATTAGTTGCTTTAGCTAGGGCTCAAGTGAATGTGAAAAATTTGGGTCAACAAGCACATCACCAAAATCCTAATGATGAGGACTTAGGTGATGAGGAATTGCTGAATCCTCAAAATCCAAAGAGAGCGGAGCAAGTTGCTGCATTAATGCAGCGAAACCTTAATAGAAATTATCCAGTTCAAGGTAGATATGGTCAACAACCTATGCACTATGAGGCTGATGATAATGATGAAGGAATGGATAGAGCTGGTGCAACGGGTGCTATCATCCCGCCACCGTTGGCACCAGGTGCAAATTTCAGCATAACAAGTACTATGATCCAACTCCTGAATCTAAAGGGGTTATTTGGAGACTTGCCTGGTGAAGATCCTAACATGCATTTTGAGAACTTCATCACCATTTGCAAATCCTTTGACAATCCGAGAATGAGTCAGAATGCAATCAGATTGAGGTTGTTTCCATTGTCTCTTTCTGGAGAGGCAACAATGTGGTTGAATAAGTTAGAGCTTGATTCTATAACCAACTGGAGGCAGTTGAAAGATGCGTTCCTAGAATGGTTCTTTCCACCCTCCAGAATGGTACAGTTGAGGGACGAGATTAACAACTTCAGGCAGCTTCTGACTGAAGCACTGCACGAGGCTTTGGGAAAGGTTTAAGAAAAAACTTGAACAATGTCTGAACCAAAATATGATGGACTTGCATTTGATGTACACCTTGTACAGGGCTTTCAACTCTGTGACAAAGCGAATAGTTGAGAACACTGCAGGTGGTTCGTTCATTGACCTCTCTTTTATGGATGCTTCTGATATGCTAAATAGAATAGCCAAGCAAAGTTGAGCTTGGCACATTAGGGATTCTGTAGTGGCTAGCCCTACGATTGCTGGTGGTATTACTGTAGAACAACATAGAAGGGATGAGGAGTGAGATCAGGATATGGCCCACTTAAAGACACAGATGGACTTGTTGGCTAAGCACTTGCTATCCAGAAAGACTGAAATGATTAAGGCTGTGGATGCTCAAGGTACCGTATCTGCAGGTGCTGATGTTGAGGCCAACTATGTGAGTAATCAAAGGGGTTTCTAAAGTAATAGCCAAGGGAACCAAGGTCGGACTTTCTATGACAAGCCTGATTATAAAGATAGGGATTAGGGACATTGGAAAAGCAATAATGACAGGAGTGGTTTGTATGTTTCTCCTAAAAGTCGGGATGTTGGATCTACTAGTTCTAGCAAGATGTCCATGGAGGACATGATGGAAAAGCTGTTGAAGGGATTTAAAGCTACTAACTCGGGGGTAACTAATATGAAAAGTAAGTTTTCTACCCTCAGCCAGCTAGTTAGCTAACACTCTGCTTCTATTAAGTAGTTGGAGAAATAGATGAGCCAACTTTTGGCTACTCTGAACCAGAGAAAAATAGGAAGTTTACCTAGTGACATGGTTCAAAACCCACAGACTGATGGCTCTTGTTTGGTGATTACCACTCAGAGTGGTAAGATGTTATCTGGCCCTTCTATGGGCAAAACAGTGGAGAAAGAGGTAAGTGTTGATAAATCAGAAGGAAGAAATCTAGTGGAGTCTGAGAAGGTGGATGTCTTTATTGACATGTCAGAGAAAGAAGACGACAAGAAAGAGAAAGTGGTATGGAAACAAATGCCAAGACCACCACCTCCATTTTCGTAGAGGTTGAAGAAGAAATAAGATAATGAAAAATTTAGCAAGTTCATGGCATTAATGAAACAATTGACAGGGACGGTGCCATTGATGGAGGCACTTGAGAAAATGCCAAGCTATGCTAAATTTATGAAGGATCTGCTGATGAAGAAGAAGAAAGTAAGCTGTGAGACGGTGGACAATCTCCACCATTGTAGTGCTATTTTGTCACAGTCCTTAGTACAGAAAAAGCCTGATCCTGGTGCTTTCACTATTTTGTGCACAGTAGGACCCATGAAATTTGAGAAAGCTTTGTGTGACCTTGATGCAAGTATTAATTTGATCCCACTGGCCATCTATAAGAGGCTTGATGTAGGGGCACCTACTCCTACAAACATGCGAATCATGATGGCAGATAGGTCAATTAAAAGACCTGTGGGTATTCTACATGACGTGCTGGTGAAAGTGGCCGCCTTCATTCTCCCTGCGGATTTTGTGGTTCTAGACTATGATGTTGATTTTGAGGTGCCTATTATTCTGGGAAGACCATTATTGGCCACAGGGAGAGTGCTAGTTGATTTGGAGCTTTAAAGCAAAGTTTAAAGTTTGCTCATCCACAATGAATCAAGAAGAGATGAGTGTATTCACAGTGATGGATATATTCTATGTGGATGGCAAAAGGTATCGGTATAATGTCTTGGCGAAGTCTGAGTAGCCAAGGTAACTAAGTCATGCCGCAACATTAAATCAGGCGCTATTAGGAGGCAACCCAAAATTTTATTTTCATTCATATTTAGGTTAGTTTTTATTTTTATATTTAGGTTTTTAATACCTGGAAGGTGAAATCAAGATTATCTGCTAAAAAGGACCATGATGACCTTTATGGTAAGATATCACACATGTGACGGCTTACTTGAAAATGACGTCAGAGAGGTCTAGTATGAAGTAGTGTCTGCCTAACCCTGATGATATTGCCTAATGAGTTACCACAACTCTGACGACATATTTCTATGTCGTCAGGTATTACGGGCCCAGATGTTAAGTTGGATCCGACCAGGCCTAGGCTTACAATCTTCACCTTCCCGATAGTTTATTTGGTTTCCATGTTTAGTTATTTCCTTCCTTATCTAGAATACATAATATCTTCCTTGCTTCTCCAACTTGATCACAACTAAGCAAGAAAACCTTTCCCTTGAGAGATTGGATTGAAAGCAAAGTGACCAACTTTCTTCTCTCATCCACATTCTCTTACCTCAAGCTCACACTTTATACGAACTAAGCTCCATTGTTAAGGAAGTGTGCAAGTCGACAATTAGGTATGCTCTATACTTAAAACTCTTCTTTTTTTGGGTATGTATAACAGGAGAATTTCAACCTTTGTTCAAAGGAGCTTAAGCAGATTAAAGAACCACAAACTACTTTGAATCTAGGGTTTCGCTAGGTTCTAACTGAAAAAGATCTAAAAAGCAGCTCAGGAACTCAACTTTATTTAAAATCAAGTCGAAATTGAAGTAAAAAATCAATGAAAAAGAGAGTTGAAGGATTGCGTTCTGAGCTGACGACATTTATGGTAGGACGTCACATTTGTGACGGCTTACCACAAATGTCATCATAAGTTAAAGAAAAAAAGCTGAGGTTCTGTTAAGGTCTGACGACATATCTGATACATCATCACAGGTGTGAAGTCTTACCAGACAATGTCATCAAAAGTTGAGAAATTTTAGTAGTCACTGCTTGAGGCTAACGACGTCTATGGTAAGCCGTTAGAAATACGATGACTTACCAGAGATGCCGTCAAGCCTCTGAACTAAAACTGAATAGAACCCTTTTCAGGGATTCTAAGCAACCACTGATGCATCTTGTTTATTTATATGATTTAGAACACTAAAAATTGACCCTAACTTGCTTCAGGAATAAAAATAGCACCTAAGAGAAAGAGTTCTAACACTCCAAAGAAAGTAGCAAAGCGAAAAGTGGTTCAGAATCTTATTAATGAGGACTCCGACTATGAAGATGAAGAACCACTTCCTAGGTGGAAGAGAAAGAAACTAAGACCAAAGGAATCTCCTCCACGTAAACCCATTCAGGTGTAGGATAGTGATGATACTGAACCTACTACCCTACCTGAGAGTGAGTCCTCTGAGCAAGAGGGTTCCAAGCAAATTATGTCCGGCCAACCAAGTCTGAGAAAGCTGAATTTGAAGAGAAGGGGTATGAGGGGAAAGAATTGGGACCACTATCCTCAGAAAAGCAAAGTGATAATGATTCTCCAATTCAGAGAGTTGTAATGAGATGCAAAAACTCAGACCTTAAAGATAATGTCAGATGGATCATTCTGGGAGCTGAGAGGGTATATCTTGATGGTCTGTGTAGAACTCAGTGGAGACCTGTTTGACGACCTATCTTTGAAGAAAAGCAAATCATTACCAAAGGGTTGATCAACTACCTTGAGGTGATGAAAAATTTCCAAGATTATGGCATAGAGTGGACTACCAGAATAGGAGATTTCTATAGTCCAGTAATAGTATGGGAGTTTTATGCAAACTACCAAGAGGACCTGGAAGACAGATACAAGGAAGGTAAGAGAATATCAAACATGCCACTACTGGAGAAAATTGCAGTGAGGGGAGTGATAGTGAGTATCTCGGACACAACAATCAACCGGTTTCTTCATGGGCTAAACTTCAATGTTCAGAATACTTCACCCATATTTTATGCTTGTTTAAAAGATAAGGTGAATCAACGCAGATGGTTGGCTACTCACATAGCGGAGGGAGAGCCTATTTGGTTGACCAACCCGAATGAAAGGATCTACAAAGCTTCTCTGACACCTAAGGCAAAGTTTGGTGGGGCGTAGTGCGCACGTAATTGATCCCTATAGAAAATGATAATCTATTGGGAGATGACAGGGCCGTACTAGTTGCTAGTCTAGTAACTGAGATATTCCTAGATTTTGGTGAAATTATTACTGAGGAGATAAGGATTTGGGTTTCTAGGACTGACAATGCATATCCATTCCCGTGTTTGATAACTAAACTATGTGGAGCAGTAAATATGCCCGAGATCGCAGGTGTGGATGAGGATGTAGCTGCTAGAAAGACTCACAACCCGATCAGACGTGAGGAAAATCTACCTACATTGAGGCTTGACAGGGAAGCAGAGGTAGAAGTTGAGCCTCCTATTCTAGATTCTAGTTCAGTGCCTACTGTGGAGGCACAAGCTCATGAGGCAGCAATAGTATTACCACCACCTTCAGCACAGGCAGGTTCAGTGCATGCAAATGAGTCAGTTCTATCATCTTCTGCAGCACCAGCAGGACTTTCTTTCAACTTGCCAAAATTCAGAAAAATTGCTAGACGAACTCAAT
The DNA here is from genome assembly GCF_002878395.1 of Capsicum annuum. Lineage (NCBI taxonomy): Eukaryota > Viridiplantae > Streptophyta > Magnoliopsida > Solanales > Solanaceae > Capsicum > Capsicum annuum. The sequence goes on from NC_061122.1 coordinate 13,200,373, forward strand.
GGTGCGAGTCTCAGCTGAAGTAGTTTGCCAAGCAGTTTGTAATTGCAGTAGATAAGAGAATCAAGGCTGTACTTGAGCCTTATGAGTCCTTTCCTTCTTGGTTTTCTGACTTAGAGAATTGGTTTGATGTGTGAGAAAGAGAAATGTTAAGTACAGAGCTTAAATAGTTTAGATCTGAGTTTAAGCAAATGAAGACGGAGTTTGGAGTGATTAGACAGCTCCAGTGCATTACAGTAATAGAAGATGTGGCTGAAGAGCCCGAAGGTGAAGTAGAGTTGCTTGATCTTACTGAGAAGACTATGCAGAAGAAGAAAAACAAAGAAAATAAAGATGAAAATAGAAAAGAATAGATAAATAGACAAGGAGATGATGAGAATAAGGGCAAAGCTGAGAAAAAGGCAAAGAAGAAGAAGAAGGCTTAGAAAATAGAAGCAGAGAGACAACGTAAGCAAGTGATGAGGTAGCAGCCACTGATAAAGTGAACTTGAAATGGGCAATACCAGAATCCCTAGAAGACCACTTGAGAAGAGAGGAGGCGCTCCGAGCTAGAGCCGTAGGATCCTCATCCAGTGCACCTCCTTCAGGTGCAGCGGTAGCTGAGCCAGCGTAGCAGGCTCCAGATATAAGTGTCCCGACTGGAGATACTGATGTGGGGATAAAACCCTATGATCCTCGTACTTGATCTCTACCAGGTACGCCCTAAACCCTTAGTTTCATTTTGTTTTAATTTTAAGTTGAGGGTATAGGGTAGCATATTGTTGTAGATATTCTATAAATAACTAGGAGTAGTGCAAGTTCTATAGGTAGTCAACTAAATTTTTTAATTTTATTTTGAACACCTCTTCGAAGGTTTGTTTTGCATGACTGTGTGAGTTGCCTCAAATTGTGACTATTGAGCATCTGGTTAGGGCATTAGTTTTGTGCTTAACAATCACATATGAATAACTGCATGAACCAGATAAGTAGTAGTTAGTGAAATGCTTGTGTGCCAAGTGTGTGTTAGATATTACTGTGTTCCCTGTGCTATTTTTGAATCTAGAACTTGCCCAATTCATTTTGCCTGGGTTAAGAGATAGGGGTTAGGAAAGGATCATAGGCCATTTTTGAATTTAAGTCACTTTTACCCTAAATGACCTTCCCTGTAATGCATTATATGCCTTGGTCCCCGTTTGAGCCTAAATTGACCATTTTTTTTTTCTATGAAACCCATCACCGTCCCTTTTTAAATCATAATGAACCTGTTTTGGCCCCGGTCCTCCTTGGACACTGTGCATCTCAACGTAGGCAAACAACCTAAGTTGAGGGTGGCTATCATAGGGGTGTATGATATAAGTTAGGTATGAAGAAGGGTAGAATAGATGAGAAAGAATCAAATAAAAAGAATAAAAGGTTAGGTGTTGGTGAAAAAGAGGAAGTAAAGAAAATCAGTTGGAATAAAAAGAAGTGCACCCATCTTGAAAGTGTTATCAAGAAAAGAAAAAGAGAGAAAAAGAGGTTAATAAGTGGACCCCACAAGATAAGGTTAGTCACTCTAAATTCTATTTAATACCATACCAGCCCCTAGCCTACGTTACAAGCCTAAGAAAGTCCTATAGTGATCCTAGCTTACCTGTCTAGACACTTCGGTAATGACGATAAGGGCAAGCATAAGTTATTTGGCATACACTGGTTGAACTTCATTCTGAGTGTGAGAGTCTTTGTGATTATCCCCATGATTATACCTTGATTGCTAATAATGAGAGAAAAGGGGAATTTATTTGTTGTGAGGGCACACTAGTATCTTGCTAATTTACTTGCTTGTTTGGGTAGTGTACATTACATGCATGATTGTTGGCACTTAGTGATGCCATGGGTACAAGCCTTTGTGTTACATTGTTTCTTTTCAATAAATTACACAGTAGTTTGAGTTAGTTGACCTTGGAGGTGGTAAACTGAGTTTTGAGCTAAGAATTGGTTGTTGACTGTTGAATGTTCGTTGTATTCTCTTAGTTGTGTTTTGGTTACTTGAGGACAAGCAATTGTTAAGTTGAGGTTGTTGATGTGTGAGCAGATGCTAACACATTTGAGGCTTTTAACTCTAAATAATTGCAAAGTGTTAAGCAACTTTTGGTTGTTTTTGATCATTTTTTTGTGATATTGCAGTTGTAGCAAGGATAGGAGGAAAACATAGGAAAGATGAACAAAATAAGTAAAATCTGATACATGTGTGCTGATATGAGTCTGACGGCATTTCTTGCAAGCTATCAGAGATGTGGTAAGATACCATAAAAAGGCGTCAGGAAGAATAATGGAGAAATTTGCTAGATGAGAGTGAGAACATTCTCAATATGTCATCACAAGTGTGGTAAGCCGTCAGAATATCATGGTGAAATAAGCTGAAGGCCTGACGACATTTGCTACACACTGTCACAAGTGTGGTAATCCATCATAGGACATCGTATAACAGGTCAAGATGGCATGACTTCTGACAACATATCTGAGACGCTGTCAGAAGCCAGACGACAAACACCAATATGGCGTTACCTAAATTCGAGCCCAACTGTGATTTTGTTATTTTATTTCATTAATTAGGCTTTAGTATAAATAGTAGTTTTTAGGGTTTTTAAGAAAAAGTTCTTATTATTCAGAACGAGAATTTTGGAGGGAGAAACACGTACATTGTTCTCTTTTGCAAATTATTTTTAGTTTCTTTCTTATCAACTATTCTTGGGTTTCTAACTTGGGATTTAATTGAAGAAATTATTTGTTGTTTTTCATCTATACATAAGTTTATCATTATCATCATGAATTCAACTTGTGATTTCCTTCGTCAAATCATGAGCGGCTAATTTCATTAGCCGGGGTTATGGGATCCAAGGATTAGGGTTTGATATGATGCTAGGTGTTTCACAGATTCAAAGAGTAGTAGAACATCTTGAAATTCTATGGTTTTAACTGAGATCTAGTGGTTGCAAACATTAGATTATGCCTTAGGTTTTATTTGCTTCTAACGGAGAAATAGACTAGAGGACGGGAATTATCACCAGGCACTCAGAAGCTACCAACCTTTTGTTTAGTGATTAATGTTGTAACTGGATTAATCTACTTGAGATAACATCTGATTGGATATATATAAATTATCTAAGTTCGAGAGAATTAGATAATAAATTGTCTGGTGAAGTCGAGAGATAAGTCAGATAGTATCATAGTCAAGGATATTCTATTGTTCTACTCATTCTGAGGATCTCTAGCATTACCTGGTATCTTTCAATACCCGAAACCTTTGGTGATCATAACCCTAGTTTCCTATTTTTATTGATAAGAACTCTAAAAATTCGGAAAGTGAAGATTGATACATTGTGAACTTTAAACCCCCAACTTTCGGAAACGATAAACTACCAGTAAAGTATTTCATAAACAAATTGACGTTCACACCCTATTCCCTGTGGGATTCGACCCCAACCTAGTTGGGTTTTATGTTGACAAGGATCTCTTACACTCATTCAAGAGTATAATTTGAGCATTATCACATGTTACACCCTTGGAGTTTTGATGATTCACAAACCATTCCACAAACACCTGATCGAAGCTTCAGTCAATATCTACGGGACCTGGTCCCATATGAATTTGCTCTCTGAAGATGACAAGCCTACTATAGCTAAATGTTTTCCTGCAGAAAGTTAGTAGGACGCTCGATCGATGGGAGAAATTTTGGATTTTGTTGTCTCATGTAAAAGGAATACTTCACACAACAAAAGTTAGTTTGCAAAATTAAGATTTCTTCTTCAAAGAAAAAGTTGTCTCTTTGATCACAACTCATACATCATCAAGGGACCTGATTAAGTGGTCATTTAGTCTTGTGGTGTCTTGAGTTGTTTGTGTTTTTCCATCATATTGTAAATCTACTCCTGATATATAGAGGATAGTAGATACTTTAGCTTGTACAAGTCTTAGTTTGAGTTGCATCAGATATAGGTAATTGATCGAGTTGTTCGTGAGTTGGTCATGTTTAACATACCATTTTGGTAGTGTTGAGTCCTGGGTAGAGTTATCTAGGATCATCGACTAGAGTTATTCAGCTGAGGTTTGGTAGAGTTATTATACTTGTCTTGTAGTAGAGTTGTTGCAAGAGGTAGTGATTATAGGAGATTGTAATCACTTGATTGCTTAAAGATTTGGAAAATCCTGAGACCGGTACTATATTTTTCCTCCCTTCAGCAATAAAGTTTCCTCGTAAACATTGTGTGTTCTTTACATTATTGCATTGTTTTTCTTTCTATTGTTATCCTATTGCATCTGTGGTATTTTGATCTGGTTTGAGCCTTTATAGGTTATGCATTTATGACGACTTGGTGGGAATATACTGGATATGTTGTTGCTGTTACATTGATGACGACTTGTAGAATTGAAACCTAAAACCTCTATGCTGCATCTGAATGTATTAGCAGCCTTAACATTCATCATCAAGACACTGAACTATAACTTATGCACTGTACTACTGTCATATTTCCTACTTGTATTGATTATTTTTTCTATGTTGATTAACAGATATGAAACAACCATTAATAATTGGAGAAATAAAAAATATCTAATGTAATTATACTCATGATTGACCGTTCATGAGCATAACTTCAACTAGAAAAAGTTAAAATTCTTAAAATGAACGAGAAGTAACAAAAATTTATTTGTCACAAAAATTTATCTGTCTTTGTTCATGGTATATATAGCCAACATATATTGTATAACAGCTAATGAATTATGATCTTTCTCAAATTTACCACCTTCTTAATACCATGCCAATAGGAATATTAGAAAATCACGAGATCTTGATTAGACTAGGGAGTTTGCTGCATCACAGAGTAGAAGCCGATGGAACAACCTGATAACGATCATCAACAAAGAATCTGATATGAGTTTATGTTATAACAGAGAACTATTTAATCATCCTTAAAGACCTTATAATAGGAAAATAGATCATCCAAAAATCCATAACGTTTTCATATGATAACAAAATTTGACATTGGTATAGATAGTATTTGAAACTAATATAACGAACCTGCTTCAGAAGGTTCTGGCACCGGAAGCTTAATCTTTTTAAAGGAACGGGGGTTTGGTTCCATCTGCACAGTTCGTTCAAAGTTAATATCATCTCCCTCTCCCTTTTCCTGGAAGGATAAAGCATTGTCAGTTATGTCATAACTTTAAAAAACAAAACATGAAAAATTATTGTTGTCTCGAAAATCTAAACATACTTTGCCCTCCGACTGCTGAGGCATACTCGGAATTTGCTTCATTGGTTGGCTGTATGACACATAAGCATCAAAAAGAGTTATAGATGATCCTATTATTCGAGAACTTCAACAACCAAATTGATGCTTACATTATGCAATATCTAAGCAATAACTAGTTATCCAGAAAGATATATAACAGCGAGAATTGGATAAATTCAATTTTACAATCATAATTGTGTTGCATAAAACCCAATGGAAGAAAACATTATAAAGTACATCAAACGTAGAATGTTGCTCCATATTAGCAATAAACGCAACATGTTGTTACCTAGAATCCATTACATATGGAACCCCTTGACGCAGATGATCCATCTCAACAAACCTTAAATCAACCCTCAGTTCATCCATATGAGATATATTGTGCACCTATAGCTAAACAAAAGAGTGAAAATACTAGGGAGACACTACAATATACAAAATTAGGCTCAAACGATTACATGTTAGGAGAGCTAACCGGTGTGGTAGTATTTGGAGAATATCATGGCACATCAGAAGGGATATGATATCCCACATTATCAGCACTCCATGCATCCTGAGAATTTAAAAGAATCATTAGTGCACCAGGCAGCCTTTTTGTATATTTTTAAATTAAATAATATAGGAAAAGATGAATTTAACTTAGAAAAATTTAGGTAACACCTCGACATAGGATTGTTGGGCCTTCTCAGCCTGATAAGTATTGTATATATCATAAAACCCGTCCCACCATTCCATTAGATATACTTCTGGAGATTCGATAGCTAAAAAGTTTCGCAGAAATTAAATGATTGGAACAAAAAATAAAAATTAATACAATTTTAGAAACACGAAAAGAACTTTTGAGATAAAATAGACCTCAAATAAGTGCACTAAAAGCTTCAAAGAATGATATTAATTATCTATCATTCAATCCAATCTATATTTTATATGGAAAAAGGAACAACTGATAATTGAGGTGTATATATATAGACACTGATGGTTCGTATAGGATAAAAGAGCAACTATAGTTGAAAGTGGTAAACTCGCAAAAAAAATGATAATCCAATTCTTTTTTAAAACCAATAGCTCACATATAAATGAAGTCAAAGGAATAAAAAAGTTCATTAAAATAACATAATCATCAAATAAAAGGGTACCCAAATACACGAAGCATACTGCATTCAACTAAAGTGATGGAAAGGCCCACAACCCAAAGGAATTTACAACCTAAGCAACCTACCCTAACTGAAGCATCGGTAACTAATTTTACATCTACTTGTAGGTTATAGCTCATACTGAGACAACCTGTTATGAATCGGGCAGAAATAAAGCAAATCAAAAGCAAAATGAAAATAAGAACACACAGATTTATGTGAAAACTCTTGCGGAAAAAACCACAGGCAGAGGTAGGGGACGTTTCACTATAATGAAAGGAGAGAAGTACAATACGTAGAATGAGTATTTTTTGGATACCCAAAACAACCCACTAAATGCACTTATATAATATGTGCATACAAAAAAGTCCTATGCCCAACAAACATAAAGATCCATGGGTCTATCGGCCCGATCTCTACGCTACCACCACTGACCCTATTGAAAATCACAAACATCGGTCGCACCGCAAAACTTTCTAGGCTGGATTAATAAAATTCTGGTCACAACTCTAACAATCTCCACCTTTGATATGGGTACGATCATGATCGGGGTCCAATGCATCAAGACTCGAGCTCGGGGGCTGCCCATCGAAGGAACAAGCTTTGAAGTATAGAGAACAAGTCCCACAAGCTCCAAAACTATTCACTGTTCATTTGTGTTCACTGTTCATCCGCCCTTTGCAAGGATTTTTTAGCCATTTGTAATAAGTTCACCTAGGTATAAATAGAACCTCATTAGGTCATTTTTGGGAGATTTTTGGAGAATATATTTTGTAGCCTCTTTGAGTGTCTTTAGTAAGGTGGAATCCTTGTGTTGATCATTTGCTTAGAAATGGAGATTGCTTGGGAATTCCGATTCCCTTGAGGTCACGTAAGCGATAGGTTTAGTTTGTGTGTGATATTAAATGTACAAAAATGGAATAATCTTTTGGGTTGTTAATATTATACCATCCCTTTGTCTATCTATCTATCTTTACATTCTTGTAATCGTTTGTCTATATCTAGTGTAATCCTTTTGTGTTCTTGTCTTGTAACCGTGTGTTATTGTTATTGCATATTGTTCATCAATTGTTGTTTTTATTTTAGTGTGTTTTACTCTTGATATCACTTCCCTTCTTGTTCTACTTTAGAATCCGAGAGAGGTCATCAAAAGGGCCTATAGTTCTTGAACTAGAGAACTGATTTTGGTGTTTGTGTTGTTGTGTTAGTGGTGAGTTTGGTATAATTTGGAATCAAGGAAAGTCTAGTTGTGTTCCTACACTACTAATCTTGGGTTCTCTTGGATGAAAATTCAAAAAAACAAAGCTGAAAACTGAAAAAAAATCCAAAAAAGTGCAAATCTGTCCATTTTGTGTTGTTGGCCGAAAATTGTGTTGTTGTTATCTTGGCCAAGATTTATTTTTTGTGTGTCTAGAACTTGCAGTCTTTTATTTTTTAAGAGTGTTTCTAGTGTTGGTTTCTTTCTCATCAACACTAAAATGTGTCCAAATCTAAGATTGAACTTGAACTTGTTGAAGTTGTTGATGTGAACAAGGTGTGGCCGAGTTGGATGTTGTTGTTACCTAAACCTTGGCTGATTTGATGGTCTTGTTGTAGTGGAGTTGAAAACTGAAATTGCTGTTGTTCTTGGAGCTGTTGTTGTGTTGTTAAGGTTCTTCACCCTTTCATCATTTTGTTAATCCTTAAAGTGCAAACTAGATCTAAAAAGGTGAAAGACAAGCTTGTAGTAGTTGTTAGTGAAAGACTTGTCCCTATCACGTCAAAGACTTTTAATCTACTTTTCCTTTATTTAAGGACCTTGTTTCAAGGTGAAAGTTCAAAGAAGTGAAGTTTTGCTTTTGAAATTTGAACAAAAAGGCTCCAAAACCACTTTTCCCTCCATTAACCAAATCCACCAATTTCAAATTGTATATTGATCAAGACTTGATATTGGGAAATAAAATTTTGATAAAACTCGAGGCCAATAGTGGACTGCCACATCACTAAAGTATTGTTCACACAACATTTTTGAGTTCAAATTTTAGATTTCTTAGTTTCATTTTATTTTTTCCTAGTTTCTTTTGTTTGCTCGACACTAATTGACAACCTAGTAATACCCTACTAGCTTGTAAGTTAATTTTGTGTACGTTCTTCATGTTAACGTTGTTTGTTGTGTGCTTTTCTCATTTTTGAGTCATAGTATCCTTTTTGGTTCAAGTTCATACATTACTTATTTGAGTCGTTTCAAACAATAATCTACTCCGACCTCGAGCCATAATTGGGACAAAGTAACCTCATTGGAGTATAAGCGAGTTATCAACACTTTTAAGGCCAATAGAGTGTAAAATCCAAAGTGTGAAAGTGAGGGATTGTGGACTATTTTGAGATGCATTGTGGACTGTTTTGTGACAATTTGTGGACTGATTTTTGCTAATCTTTAACGTATTTGTTGTTTTGTGTTGTTTTCTTAGTAGCTCTTGATGGGAACAATGGCGAATAAAGCCGAAATGCCTAGTTGGGTTAAATCCATCATGGCATGGCTTGATGCCATAGATAGGTGAATAATAGACAGAATGGTAGGAGGATTAGAAGGGACGGAAGGCTCTCTGTGCAAGAAGTTAGATAACTTGATGGAGCATCTAAGCCTTCCTAATCAAATTCCCGTAAGTGTCCATGCTCCACATGAGCTACAATGTAATCAAACTAACTTTTGCACTTTAGTGAATGAGGATAATACCCAACTAAGTATGAATGATAGTTTGTCTTTAAGTGAGCCGAATGTGCCTTTATTTTGTGATGATAATGTACAACTTGAGATTGTGGATACACTAGTTGATTGACCTAGTGTTGAAGCCATTGTAGAAAGTGGTAGTACATTGGCATATGGAAGTCATGAAGACTAATTTGTGTGTGAAAATAATGATGTTGAACATGTTGGCTGAATGACAAAGAATGATCCTCTAGTTGATTTTGTTATTGACCATGATAGTATAGAGGGTACATTTGATCATTATTGTAGTAGTATTGGGGTAAGGAAGTGTATTCCGAACTCGTACCCATGGACACTCTACCCATTTGATTTTGGTGATCATTTGATGTGTGGTGATGAGGACGTCTTTTGGAATGACTTGAATGTGCATGGAATGTATGGATTTTCTCTATCGGCTTTCAAGTCTAATTGTTGTTCCAAGAAGAGTCTATGTTTTCCACTTGGTAAGCAATGCTTGTTACTTGTTTCTTGTCACACTTATGTGGATAAACTAGTTGATTCTCCCTTCGTAGGGTACTCGGGTAAGAGGGATGTTTGGGTATATGTGAAATTTGAGCCACCTTGGTGAGATGCTATGATTGATTACACTAATCCTAATCCTCATACCTTGAGGAACTTTTGTTTGCTTGTCCATCCTATTGCTTTGCAAGGTTTGGATTCGAGGACGAATCCTTTCTAAGGAGGGGAGTATGATATGGGTACGATCATGATCGGGGTTCAATACGTCAAGAATCGATATCGGGGGGATGACCATCCAAGGAACAAGCTTTGAAAAGTAGAGAACAAGTCCCACAAGCTTCAAAATAGTTCACTGTTCATCTGCGTTCACTGTTCATCCACTCTTTGCAAGGGTTTTTTAGTCATTTGTAATAAGTTAACCTAGGTATAAATAGAACCTCATTAGGTCATTTTTGGGAGATTATTGGAAAATATTTTTTAGCCTCTTTGACAGTCTTTAGCAAGGTGGAATCCTTGTGTTGATCATTTGCTTAGAAACAGACATTGCTTAGGAATTCCGGTTCCCTTGAGGTCACATAGGAGATAGGTTTAGGTTGTGTGTGATATTAAAGGTCCCAAAGTGGAATAAGCTTTTGGGTTGTAAATATTATACCATCCCTTTGTCTATCTATCTTTCTTTACTTTCTTGTAGTCGTTTGTCTATATCTAGTGTAGTCCGCTTGTGTTCTTGTCTTGTAACCATGTGTTGTTGTTATTGTATCTTGTTCATCAAGTGTTGTTGCTGTTTTAGTGTATTTTACTCTTGATATCACTTCCCTTCTTGTTCTTCTTGCAAATCCAAGAGAGGTCATCAAAAGGGTCCATAGTTCTTGAACTAGTGGACTGATTTTGGTGTTTGTATTGTTGTGTTCTTGGTGGGTTTTGTATCAACCTTGACATGAATTCTAATTCATAACTCAAATCCATTTCAAGACAAACTCTCCACCTCTTCCACAAAAACCCCTAAGGGCACATCTTAATAGCTAACACTAACCAAGTCCAAGCAATGCTCAAACTTGGTACTTGGTAGTACCTTGTTCACCATATCAGTAGGATTATCATGAGTACTAATCTTTCTCACCACAATATCACCACGAGAAATAATTTCACGCACGAAAAGATATCAAACATTGATGTGCTTTGTCCTCTTGTGAAACATCTAATCTTTCGTAAGGAAGATAGCACTCTAACTGTCACAAAAGATCGTAGTAATCTTTAAGTCTTTGCTAAGTTCACCAAATAGAACCTTCAACCAAATAGCTTCCTTGAAAGCCTCTGTAATAGTCATATAATCTGCCTTCATAGTTGACAAAGAAACTGTAGCCTGTAAGGTAGATTTCCAACTAATAGAACAACCACCAATGGTGAAAACATAGCCGAATCTTTTTTTTTATCATGATCTCTTGCAAAATCAAAATCAACATACCCAATTAATCCATCTGTATTTTTTCCAAACTAAAAACAAACATCAGCAGATCCACGCAAGTATCTGAAAATTCACTGAACTATTTTCCAATGTTCTTTGCCAGGATTTTTCATGTATCTGCTAACTACACTGACGGCATAAAATAAATTTGGTCGGGAACATACCATCACATACATAAGAGACCCGACAGCACTGAAGTATGGAACTCAAGATATATAGCCACGCCCATCATCTATTTTTGGAGATAAAGTGGACGAGATTTTGAAGTAAGCTGCCAATGAAGTACTTACAGGTTTGGCATTTTGCATATTGAACCTGTGAAGCACCTTTACAATATATCATTTCTGACTAAAGTATAACTTACAATTCTTTCTATCCCTTAAAATCTCCATGCAAAGAATCTTCTTTACTACACCTAGATCCTTCATATCAAACTCCTTACTGAGCTGGGCTTTGACTTTTACTATCTCTCTCATATCCTTTGCTACAATCAACATATCATCAACATACAAGAGAAGATACACGAATTAACCGTCACTTAGCTCCTTGAAGTAGACACAACTGTCATAGATGCTCCTCTGAAACATATGAGAGGTCATAAAAGAGTCAAACCTCTTATACCACTGCCTAGACGACTACTTAAAGCCATAAAGAGACTTTTTCAGCAAGCATACACAGTCATTATTTCCTGAGACTACAAAGCCCTCTGGTTGCTGCATATAGATGTCCTCCTTAGGTACAAAGCCACAATACCAAGAAATGCTCGAATCGAACTATGCCTTACAACTGGAGAAAACACATCTGTGAAGTCAATACCTGGAACCTGACTGTAACCTTTAGCAACTAGTCTTACTTTGTACCTAGCATCTTCAACGCTCGATGTTCCTTCTTTCTTTTTGAATATACACTTGAAAAGGATAGCTTTCTTATTTTTAGGCAATCTCACCAGATTCCATGTGCTATTCTTATGAAGTGATTCCATCTTCTCCTACATAGCAATCATCCATAGGCCAGAATCATCACAACTAACTACCTCTGAGTAAGAAGAAGGACCTTTACCGGAAATAATACCTTCTTCTACACTCAATGTATAAGCAACCAAATCAACTTCAACATACTTCTGAGAAAGTTTAATATCTCTTCTAGGCCTGTCTTTAGAAATAGAATATTATGGTTCCACTGGTGGTAAAGAAGAAATAGTATCACTCTGTATCTCCGGGCTAAACAGAGAAGTAGGCACTGGTGTAGACTCTGCTCCAATATGCAATTCAACATAGGTTCTTGTCTTTTGTTGATTCATGTCACTAAGCTCATCTGTGGGTAAAGCACTAGATTCAAAGGGAGCCCAAAGATATAAGTTTCATCAAACACAATATCCCTGCTAATTATAACCTTTCTTCTTTCTGGACACCAAAGCTTATAACCTTTAACACCATTCTTATAACCTATAAATAAGCACTTGATAGATCTAGGTTCCAACTTTCCATTATCAATATGATCATATGTAGAACATCCAAATATCCTTAAATTAGAATAACTAGCAGGAGTGACAAACCATACCTCTTATGGAGTCTTTTTAGCAATCGCGATAGAGGAAGAACGGTTAATAAGAAGACAAGGTGTGGAAGCATCTTTAGTCTAAAAAGACTTAGGTAAACCAGCATAAGAGAGCATACAACACACCTTCTCCATTATAGTCCTATTCATTCATTCAGCCACACCATTCTACTGCAGAGTATGACAAACTGTCAAGTGCCTCACAATTCCTTCAGACTTGCACAAAGAATTAAATTCATTAGAATAGAAATCTAAACCATTATTAGTATGAAGGCGTTTTACCTGCTTCTTTGTATGCTTTTCAATCATAGTCTTCCACTCCTTGAAAGTAGGCAGCACATTATTCTTTTGCTTCAGAAAGAACACCTAAACTTTTTTTGGAGTAGTCAACAAGTAATTAGCACCTCCTCTAGAAGGTACTCTAGAAGGACCCCAGAGATCAGAATGAATGTAATCAAGTGTTCCCTTAGTTGAGTGGATGCCTTTAGTGAATCTGACTCTCTACTACTTCTCAAAAATACAGTACTCACAGAACTCCAATTAGGTAATACTCTGCCCATCAAGAAGTCCTCTCCTTCTTAGTTCAACCATCGCATTTTCACTCATATACCCTAGGAACATATGCCAAAGTTTAGCAACATCACTTTCTGATAGAGAGGAGGTAGAAATAGTTGCATCACCTGTTGTCACACCCTTTTTTTACAACCACAAAGATCATATTTTATGTTTCGAAAGGGTTTTTATGATTAAAGTGACAAAAATGAAAAAAACAAATTATTTTGAAAAAGATTATTTATATTTAAAACTCAGAGTCACACTTGGCATAAGTCGGGTGTGCCAAGTCACCTTTGAAAATCCTTTTTCAATATGGTTTTGACTCTAAACCTGATCCGCGAATAGAGGTTCTGACTAAGGAATTCTGTTGACCGAGGGGAAGGTTTTATACACCCCTTGATCCCATTGTTTGACGACGGTCGTTTGGTGGAGAATATCGGCTAATTTGAAATTACAAATGTATAGACAACACAAAAAAACTTAAAGCAATCAATCAAACACATGAAACAAAACAAATCAAAAATATTATGTTCAGTCCAATTATATAGTACAAAAATAAATTAAAAAAATTCAAAAATAAATCCTAATCTAAGCTACCCTAATCCTGAACTACGCTCTCGTGCTTTACCCGATACCTCGGACCTTAATCACGAACCTTCTTTGAAGACATAATACGTCGGGGAAGTCTCCAGTGAATAAATACATGAAAACTCAGGGCATTCCCCGGTCAAATGAATACAATTGATCCAAATGTGGTAAATAAAACCATTCAACGCATAGTCCCAACATTTCAACAATCTACAACTTCTAAATTTTTCCTACCCGAGCCTGCTATTTGCCTATCATATCACAATTCTATCATGCTCAATAACATCAATGCATCAAAATTACTAAATATTCATTTTTATCAATCCCCAACATCCAACCCCCAAATCAATGATTAACTTAAATCTTCAACTGCCAATTCAATTTTCAATTTGGAATCCAACATTAACCGACACGTAATTCAAGTGATTGCTTAACCAACATCCGTAATCAAAACAACACCAAATCAAATAGAGCAAGATTCACAAAATATCAATTCACCACACAACGTATTAAAAATTTAAATTACTCGAGAACGGGATGAAGAATGGACGTTAATGTCATTTTTGATGAATATTATTCAACAAAATTAAGATGACCCATCTCCGATAACTTCGAATCAAGACTCAACTACGAATCTATCCCAACTTGGTATCGATAAACAAGTAACCCAAAATTGACCACAATAAACTAACTGAGATCAAAATAGAAATCACCACCGAAACACGAAAACAAGGAGCTGCAGATACTAAGAACCAAAATTTCAAATAAGAAACAGTAGAAAATTAATGAGGCCGGAGCTCTGGTGATTTTAAACCACAACAGAAAGGGTAAACTTCTAGGAATGTAATGTTTTTTGGACAGATTCGTCCTAGAAAAACCAAGAAATATAAAGAGATTTTAGGAAATTTAAGAATCATGGTGGGTTTTTAGCCCATTGAATCAAAAAACAACCAAAAAGATCTATTCCAACGTCGAGTTCATCGGAAAAGTCAAACTCACTATTCACCTTTGAGATCTCCTCTCTCTCTTTGCTACTCTCTCTCCGTTTCTCTCATTGTTACTCTACCCGTCTCCGCTCTCTCTTAATCCCTTTTCCTATATGTGTGAATGCAATTTAGGATATGTAGGTGTGAGAGGGGTGTGTGTTCTTGGTATTATGTGTGCGATTGTTGCCTCTTGTTATGCGTGGAGAAGAAAAGAGAAGAAAAAGATGAAGTATTTTTTGTGGGTTTCAATTCCCTATCTTTATTCTGTATTTGCCTGCCTGTTTCTGTGTGAATTACGTGTGTATATTGTGAATTCCAGTGAGTGAGAATTGTGTGGTAGTAGGGTAGTGTAGGTGGGGTAGTGATATGGGGGTAGGGGTATGGTGTGATGTTGTTTATTTTGATTGGGTAGGTCGTTAGGATAAGATAAAAATTAGCTAGGGGGTTGTTATTTTTGTCATTTTGTGGAGGAATTATTACATGGTTGAGGGTACACGATACGATAAGGTAAAAATGAGTAGATTGGGCTTTGGAAGGGACAAAATTACATGTCTAGATCATGCCCCTCTTTGCATGTAAACACAAAGTGCTTCATACAAAGAAGTAGACAACGAGACAGAATTTTGACCTGACCATTATTTAAAGGGAAAAAAACAAAAGGAGGAAGGACAACCGAGTTAGAGAGTCGAGTGAGGTCCTGTTAAGGCTCCGGTCCGCAGCCCTGTCATTACATCAAAAATGAAAATTACAAGTTAAAAACATAAATAAAATTACAAAATCCTATCTATATAGCTTCTCTAGACTCTTGACTTGAGTTTTATCACCCTATTCTTCAGGCGGGCTCCTGACTTGTAATTTCTTCAACTTGTTGTTTGGCTTTAAATTTCTTCAACTTGTTGTTTGAATTTCAACTTCTTCACCTTGTTGTTTAACTTTCAACTTCTTGACCTAGTTGCTTGACTCTCAATTTATTCGGTCTGTGCTTCGGGTGAGCTCCTGACTTGTTGTTTTTAACTTTTGATTTCTTCACCTTGTTCCTTGGCTTTCAACTTCTGCACCCTGTTCGTAAGGCGGATTCCTGACTTTCAATATTTATCACCTTGTTTTTTAGGCGGGCTCCTGACTTGCAATTTTATCACCATGTTCTTCAGGTGGACTCCTAACTTATAATTTTCTCACCCTGTTCTTCAGGCAGGCTCCTAAAACTAAAATCAAAACTAGAATGAAAATTCCCAAACAAAGATTATAATAAAGAAAGTCTTTATTTTTCTAAAAGTAAAATCCCATTTTTCAGGAGGGTCCTGAACATAAAGTAAAGTTTTATTTTCGAGGAGGGTCTTGAACAGAAAGTAAAATCCCATTTTTTTAGGAGGGTACTGAACAGAAATTAAAGTCCCATTTTCTCAGAGGTCTTGAATAGAAAGTAAAATCCTATTTTTCAGGAGGGTCCTGAACAGAAAGTAAAGTCCCATTTTTCAAGAGGATCCTGCACAGAAAGTAAAGTCTCATTTTTCAAGAGGTCCTAAACATAAAGTAATGTCCCATTTTTCAGGAGGGTCCTGAACATAAAGTAAAATCCCATTTTTCAGGAGGCTCCTGAACAGAAAGTAAAGTCTCATTTTTTAGGAGGATCCTGAACAGAAAGTAAAATTCCAATTTTTAGGAGGGTCTTGAAAAGAAAGTAAAGTCCCATTTTCCAGGAGGGTCCTGAATAGAAAGTAAAGTCTCATTGTTTAGGAGGGTCCTGAAAAGAAAGTAAAGTCCCATTTACCCCATTTTTCAGGAGCATCCTGAAAAGAAAGTAAAGTCCTATTTTCTAGAAGGGTCCTGAACAGAAAGTAAAATCCCATT
This sequence comes from Capsicum annuum, assembly GCF_002878395.1. Taxonomy (NCBI): domain Eukaryota; kingdom Viridiplantae; phylum Streptophyta; class Magnoliopsida; order Solanales; family Solanaceae; genus Capsicum; species Capsicum annuum. The sequence continues at coordinate 13,216,965 of NC_061122.1, forward strand.
TTCCAGGAGGGTCCTGAACAGAAAGTAAAATCCTACTTTTTAGGAGGGTCCTGAACATAAAGTAAATTCCCATTTTCTAGGAGGGTCCTGAACAGAAAGTAAAATCCCATTTTCCAGGAGGGTCCTGAACAGAAAGTAAAATCCTACTTTTTAGGAGGGTCCTGAACATAAAGTAAATTCCCATTTTCTAGGAGGGTCCTGAATAGAAAGTAAATTCCCACAGATGTGCTTTTTCAATGGTCTTTGAATTAAGTGATGCGAATTTGCCCCTATTTCAACAAAGAAAATTTTTCAGTTAAAAACTTAGTGGTGGCTTGTAGCACTTGGCTATCCCGATACCTGCTCCAGTGTTCATTCACTTTTTTTTGTTTCAGATTGCTAGCACTTGCCGCTGCTTTGTCGATTTATTGACTCAAACTCAGATTATTAAGAGTGACTCTGAAATAAACACAACATCTCTGCTTTGCCATGCTTCACGAATAAACCCTTTAAACCTTGGTATTTTCATGAGTTCCAAGACTTGTCTATTGACAAAACTTTCTGCATGCCCTTTTTTTCGAATCACAATCATGTCTCTTTCATGTGCTAGATTTTGTCTTGCTTTGTGCAATTAAAGAAGCTGGTAGCCAGTTTTGAAATCTTTTCTTACTTGTTTTGACACGGACTTGACTAAAAGACAAGAAAAAATGATAGTAAAACTATTTTATTTGGATAACTGCCTCAAGAAAGATAAACAAAATAAAAAGAAGAAAGAAAAGACAATGAATGTCCTCTTTTGAAATAAAGAAACAAAAATTTGTCTAAAAATGACAGTCAACTCTAACGATCATGCCATTCATTTTGGACAAAGCTGCCTGATCTTTCCATCCAAACTTTCTACCAAATGTTGTTGATTTAATGGCCTTGAAACTGAGTTGTTTCCTTAGGTCAATTGTATTTAAGACCTCATTCGGCTAGTGACACCTTGAAGGGCTTTCGCCAACAAGCCTTTTCCTTTCTCTCAAATCACCAATTCCTTTATGTCCTTGAGGGTTTTTCACTATCGAGACTCTCTCATTTTTGTTCTCTCAGCTCATCATTTTCCATGGTGTTCGTGAGGGTTATTCACCAATGAGACTCTTATTTTTATTTTTCTCAACTCCCAGATGTCTTATAGTGCTCGTAAGGGTTTTCACCGATAAGACTCTCATTTTTATCTCTCTCGACTAACCATCGACTTATGGTGCTCTTGCGGGTTTTCACCAATAAGACTCTCTCATTTTCATTTCTCTCCTGATTCCTTATGCCGAGGAAGACAAGTAGTTCATAAAATGCGTCATCACATCCACTGTATGCTTAGCCTTAAAATTCTTAAATATTGATCTGAAGGTCTTTGGTTGTAACTTGGCTTTTGAATAGGGTTAGAAAGAAAGGATGGCATGGGGTCCAAACCACACTTGAAGTGGGGTGGGACTTACAACTTTTGAAATCTACTCAAACACTGAGGATTAACTCATGCCCCGGTTTCTTTTGATTGGGCAATTCCAAATTATTTATTTGGTTAGAACGAACCCAGAGTACGGTAGCCTACGTATCTCACTCCCGAGAGAAGAGAATCAGGTCACGCATAGTTCTGATAGCTTGTTCTTTTGCTTGATTTTGATTACTTCTCCTTTCTTTTTTTCCTTTTTTTCTTTTTTATTTTTTTTCTCTTGTTGACTCTTTTTCTCTTTGGATTTTTCCGACTCTATTTATCTTGACACTTATTTTCTTTTTGGACAAACATTTTTTTTTCACTCTTCTTCTTTTATGAAAACTTTTCTGACTCTAGTCTTTTACTCAACACTTTTTTATTACTTTGCTGACTCTATCTTGATTCCAAAAGAGGGGTATGAAAGAAAATAGAACTAAATCTCAAATGGGGTAAACAAAGGATTACACAATATTTGATTAGTAGAGTAAAATGCCTTCGTCATATCAATCCTTGAAGATGCTAGTACATAGCATTCAATGTGAAAATGCCTAATCAATATCACTTATGACATGTTTTACAACAATAACTTTCCCTGAGCATGTGTTCCCCCTCTTCTTCTACACTTGTCAAACATACAACTCCACCTTTATTGTACATCCCTCTTATTGAATGACTCATATTTTTGTGGAGTTGATTTTACTGTCCCTCGGAATCACACATCTGGTATTCAACCTAATTGAGCTATGTTTCTCAACTGGTGATCATGTTATTCTTCTGATTCTCAAAATAATTTTCTTAATTTTCAAAGAAGGCTTGAACTTGTCACCAAATATCTCCGCATTCTACCTATTTTCTCAAATGCTCTCTTTTTCTAGCTTTAACCCTATGATTCAATTTTCATGCTTAAACTGAATTTTAAGATCTGACTGAAAATTCATGTCATATCACTAGAGTCAACATAAAATGTAATGTGTAAAGAAAACAAACAAACAACACATTTAAAAAACAAAGGAAAAAAGGGACACTTTATTTAATTAAAATAAAAGATAGAAGGGTTTAAACATAACGACAAATGGAAAAGACAAGATAGATCCCGAACTATAACCCTGAAATAATTTGGATAACATAAAATAAAACAAACTACCAGACCTCTTCCTAGTAGGAAGAGGGGTGACTTCTCAATTGCTTAGCCTGGTATCTTAGCCACTGATTTGCATATTAGCATGACTAGAGTTTTCCTCACTATCAGTGTTCTGCACCATAATCAATTTTTCTTGAATCATCTTTTCAATATCTCTTTTCAAAGCATGATAATATTCAATATTGTGACCTGAACATCAAAATGATATGCGCATCGTACATTAGGATAAAAACTTCTTGAATTCGGGTTAGGTGTATACCCAAGGAGAGGACTGATCATGCCCTACTGTACCAATCTCTGGAATAAACTAGCATACAACTCTCCGATTGGTGTGAAGTTATCCCTCAATTTCTGCCTCATTTCATTGTTTAAATTGGATCGAACATCGGGCCTAGAAGGGCTTTGGTATGTTTGTGGAATTGGAGGATAACTTTGATGAGTTAGTCCGCGCCATTGTGGGTAAGGAGGGAGTTAAACATATGGTTGTGCATAATATACTAGATATAGAGGTGAGCAAAAAGAGTATAATAGATTTTGAGAGTGATTATGGAGAGCTTGGGTATGAACATGGGCTTGAGACTGACAACAACGACGACATCGTTTTCTTGGATGTGCCTGTTCTCCAACTATAATAGTAGTGTCATCTTTCTCATTCTTCTTTCCTGCAGTTTCCCTTAATTGATTGCAATATTGTCCCAAATGTTTCACGGATTCCTCATGCCCATTTTGCTCCTCAAATTTCAACATCTCAAAGATTGGAGGAAGGTTAGCACTTGAAGACATGCCCCAGTCTTTGTATGAAACATCTTCATAGCCTATAAGTCGAAGGGAATTTTTCATATCATTTTCTACACTCTTAACTTTTCCAAGCACTTTCTCTAGCTCTTCTAGCATGCTAGGCTTGTTAGAAAGAAATTTTGATGGTCTACTTAATTTAATGGTAGGATCAAGAGTATAAAAATGATCATCAAGAGTGTTGAACGTTGATTCACTAGTAGACTGGAGAAGCACAATCGTTGGAATGCTAGCGAAAGTGGAAGTCTTAGTAGAAGGTTGAGCAACAAAAGCACAGATGGTATGTGGTGTTGTGATTGTGGTAGACTTATACTAAGGAGATAAATAAAGAGTGGTGGAATTATTGAGGTGCATTTGACGTGGAATGGATTCTGAGGCATCCTGTGGTGCATCAACAACAGTAGGAAACTGACTTTGCGATTTTGGTGGAAGACTCAAGGTATTTGCAGGTCAAAAGTGGGGAACGGAGGTGGAGGCAGCCCACTGTCCCAAGCTCTGTACATTTCCATCATTTTTTGTCTCCGTCTCAAATTTTCTTCATTTAAATTCTCAATTTCTTGACTCTTTGTACCACTCTCTATATCCTTGTTGGACAAAACTAAACCTTCCTTGGATTTGGTGTGATAAGGAGTACCAGCCAGGAAGCCACAAACCAACCACCTTAAACTAACTTAACAAGAGGCAACAAATATGTTAGAGTTCAAACTTTTTCAAAACCTTTTTTTTTTAAAAGATCATCGAACACAAGAAGGGCGCCTATGTATCTCACATCCCAAAAGAGGAGAATCAGGTGTGCATAGTTCGTGAAGTCTTGCCAAAATGGCCAATTAAACTCTTTTTCTTGAAACTTTAAGAAGAAAAGAAAATGACAAATTGTTAAAATAATGGACGAAAATCTTTTTGAATTTTTGAGGTTTAACATACCTATACAAAATGAAACGTATGATCAAATAAAAATTTTGGGTTTTTGATTTTTGAATTTCATGCGAAAATGAAACTTAAACCTTTTAAAGGAAAATCTTTTTGTAGTTTTTTTTTATTGATGTATAGACACCTACTCTAAATGAAGAGTGAAGAAAAAATATTTTTGGAATTGCAATAAGATCCCCGAACCAACAGTAGGTTGCCTACATATCTCACATCCCGAAAGAGGAAAATCAGGGGTGCGTAGTTCATCCAGATTGGACAATTAAGGATTAATTAACAAACTACACCAAACTTGAGAGACACAATCAAAGACTAACGATGAAAAATGTCAATAAAATCTTTTTTGGAGTTTTCAACTTGACACTTCAAATAAAAATGACACCAACAATTATGAAAGAAAAAATCTTTTTGATATTTTCATTACATGAAATGTACAAATTTCTACCATTTTTTGCGTTTTATAAAAAGCTCCTATTAAAAGAAATCTTTTTTGAAAATTTCAAATTATGAAAGGTTATTAAAGAAACAAAGAAAAATCTTTTTGATATTTTTGTCTTTGAAAAAATGAGTGCAAAAGGTAAAAAAAAATCTTTTTGAATTTTTGAATTGTGAAAAACAAAAGTCATAAAAAATTCTAAAAACTACGAAACTCATCTTTTTACTTTTCGACTCACTTTTTTTTTTTCAAACACACCTTACTTCTAACACATGTTTTCTTCGAATCAGTCCATCAAATGATCAAGTTACCCTCAAAGATGCAACATTTACCACATAGTGATGCTTTCGAGGTGAGTCTACTACAAAGAGCCACGTGGATCCCACTAGGTATCAATATGATACAGATAAGCATGACCTAAAGGCTGACCTACGTTGGGGTCACTACAAGAAATCTGGTTTTTAGTGGCGAAAAAATTCGCCACTAAATAACGAAATGTCGCCACTAAATATCTCTGGCAGTGACAACTATGGCGTTGGTAGTACTTCCGAAACTAAAAGTTATTTGCGACGACAAATCTAGGTCGCCACAATAAAAAGGTAATTGTGACGAGTTTTATCGCCACAAAAGGTAGATAATTTCGCTGCAAATTGTATTTTGACAAGACACATATGGGTTAGGTCACCACTGATATAGTAGCATTAGCAGCGACTTTGCCGCTGTAAAATCATCATCATTTGTGATGACTTATTTCTTGCCACAAAAACCATGCTATTAGCTGTGACGACTTATGGATCACCACAAAAACACCATTATCTGTGACGACTTATTTCTCACCACCAAAACCTTCCTATTATCTATGACGATTTAAAGTGTTGTCACAAAATCACTATCATCTGTGACAATTGTTTCCTCGCCACAAAAACCTTTATATTAGTAGCAACCTTTATCGCCGCAAAATTAGTATCACTTGTGACCACACATTTATATTAGTAGCAATCAATAACTTTAAATATTAGTGGCGACTCTTATATCTTGTTGCTAAAAATAAACTTATAATAGCAAAATCCATTGCCTCATATCTACTTAATCATTAGTGGCAAGTCTCAATTTTCCACTAGATTAAATTTTGTGCTCAAATAAAAATACTGTTTTCATCAACCAAAGAATTGAATTTATTCAATACCTATATTAGACAAAATTGACAACAAATTTAAGAACTACATATAATATTAGCGATTAAAAGCATCCCATAGTATTTAACAAAATCATTCTTCGACTAACTATTACAAGTACTTCACTTACTAAGAAGTCAACGATACATACATTAATAATATAATGATATATAGTACTTCAGTCTTACCATATTCATACATATGATCAAAAATCAAACATGCATTCTACGCGTTCATGCTCCTCCTTGGTCAACCCATTGCTTAAGAACGCCCCTGTCATTAAAACACTCCAAGTAACTTTATGATTGCAAAGAAAAAAGTGCATATTTATACTGAATGAACTAAAAGGCAGTTGTGAAGATTTCGTTAATGAGGTGGAAAGTTCACCCTTAAAATGATTAATTCGAACTTCACCCCTTAAAAGATTTAAAGTGTACGTAAATCTTGTCCTACCTTGTAGAGGTAGAGATATTGTTTCCGAATCTACTATATATATACATATATTATAGTTTCGACCATGTATAAATAATTTATCTTTTGCCAAGGGATATTCGGGTGAACCCCCTTGACTCTCCTAGCTCAACCCCTGCTCTGTAGCCTATGTCAATTCGCTATCGAAGCTCAAAGCCTCAAACTAACCATATGTAAAGTGAGAAAAACATAAAGGTTGTGAAAACTGGTCCCATTTTGTAGAGATAAGAACCACATTCATTCAAATATATGTCAATTTCCAATCTAATATCTTAATAGATTGTAAATATTTTATACCAGAAAATGATCCTTCCAAATTCAAACAAACCTGCTGCAATTAGTCAGTACATTCCAACTTTTGAAGATATAGTAGCAAGAAAAGGTGGTCACCCCTGAATGTGACCCAAGAAAAGGTGGTCAATGCATTGAAGCCAGCGGCTAGCGACTAGTGGCCAACGGCTAGCGACCAACGACAAGCGGCTAGTGACCAGGAAAATGTATCCCAGGAAAACATCATTTACAAGAAGTTACACTGACAAACAATCATTCTTTGTTTTCTTTCTTTGGTAATATTTCCAGAATTTCGTCCATTTTCCTTAGCCTTTTTTCACATTTTCATTTGCAAATAATTAATTTGTATTTGTGACTAGCAGATAAAAGAAAGTCAAAGTGCTTATGGTTCTTTTCTGGACAATGAGTTGGACAAGAAAGTACCTGTTGCATTCCAGCCATGAGAGCAGCCATTTTTTCTTGAAACATTTTTTCTACTTCTCTTTTCATGTGTTCATGCTCCTCTTCCAGTTTGTTTTGAAAATCCTAATCCATATCTCTTTTCAAATCGGCAGCCATTTGTTCACGCTCTTCTTGCAACTTTCTTTCCATGTCAAGTTGCATCTCTTAACGCATACTTTCTACCGCTGAAGACACGCTAGCCTCTATGTTTGCCTGTTGTGTTTAATTTTTTTAGTAGGCTTCTTACCATATCCTTTTTCGCGAACATATCCCGATTTCTCACCAAGAACGAAAGTCAAAATCTCATCTCCGGTCATGCGAAGCTCGATCTCTTCGGACTGTTGTTCAACAACAAGTTGCTGGAGTTGTCCCTATAATAATACATAACTATTTACAACCATTGGTTAATATATTGAGCGTAACTTATAGTACATCAAAAAGGTAATATGACAGTGATTTCAGAAAATTACATGAATTTGTTCAGATTGTGGATCCAGTCATACACATTCTCCATTAACATTCTTTTATTGGATCTCTCAAATTTTATCTGGTGTCTCTTTTTCTCCTGTTAGAGGATTTCTCTACAATATCAAAAGGAAAAATATTTTTATATAACCATAAGGTTATATAGAATGATATAAATAAGTATATGTAATAATAAGGGAACAAATATGATGCATCTTAATCGTAGATTCCTTTACTTCTGCAAATGATCTTGTACCACAAAAATGTTTAGTTATTTGTTTTTCTCTATTTCTTTTGTTTCTCTTGCTGACGACCTGCACTTAAGTGAACAGATTAGGAAATCTCAAATCAATCAAACAATAAATCAATAAAACAATCAATAAATCATACATGCCGCGATCCTAATACAAAATAACTTCCATTTCCAACAAAGGAAACTTCTATTTCCAACAAACTAGAATTCCACAATCCACATTTCAAAGAAAATGTGCAGATAGAAGTCAGGCTATAAGATAGAAACATCAAGTTCCAGGTTCACCATTCTACATTTGAAATACGCTAGTCTAAGAAACTGCAACAGAGGTGCTATTACTTGGCTTGCCGATGACCAAATGTACTTGATATGATAAGAAAAACATCCAGATCTGAGGGTGTATGGCGGTTATATTTAAAGGTACAGAAGTATATTTTATCAAAACAAATTTCAATTATGTGTTCATTACCTTGAATTTATTACTGCCAAAATGTTCCACTAGGTGCTTCTAGTCATCCAACTCAATATCCTCCGGATGATGCGACAATCTATCTTTATCATTTTTATAGCTTGAGTAGATAACATGTAATCGAGCTTTCCATGATCGAAAAAGTCGTTGCATAGTCCTTATCACAAAACCTTGCAACTTATGCTTTGGCAGCGCATTTCGAACTTCAAATTTACCCTGCACATTTGTTAAACAAACAGAAACTGAGAAATACTGTTTGGTCTTAAAAAATAATATTAAAATACTGTTTGGTCTGCAAGATTCACATCCAAGAACACAACCTGAGAACACAACATGTCATGGCTGCAGACAATTAAGGTTTGCAAATGCTATACCGGGTCACCCCCACAAGATACGGGTAAGATTTCTCCACACAGTAATGTAGATTGCCCGAAAGAAGCATTCATCATCACAACCCATTTTTTGGCGATTTGTGAAGATCCCGTTACTTTTTATTCTCATTGATAACTATATAGAGATTTTATCCAGAAAAAATATTTTCAGTAATAGAAAGATATGTTAACTAGTCAATTGAACACACAACACAGTTTACTAAAGCTCACAGACCATGCAAGCTTCTTTCCACATAGAATGTGATACAGTAATAGCCAAGTAAGATGCTTTCCAAGTTCAGATTTTGCTTTTTTATGAACATAAAAGAGAAAGAAACTAACATGTCATGGTTGCAGAAAAATTATTTTCAATAATACAAAGACACCATAACTAGTCAACCAAACACATAACACTATTTACTGAAGCTCACAGAACATGCAAGATGTTTTCCATAGAGAATACGATACAATAATAGCCAAACAAGAGAATGAAACCAATACAATATTAAGAGTCATTACCTTGACCCTATACCACATTGCTTCTCCATGTTTTAGAACTATGTCCTGCCAACTTCCATCTCTATATGAGACAGTGGTTCATGATCCAACCACAATAATTGACAATGTCTCAAGCTCCAGAACCCACGGCTCTATCAATGTCATCTGGAATCATTATTTTAATTTTTCCTCCATGTTCAAACTTAAAATCCACGGTTTTGGATTTGTATTTCCTTCTTCCTTTCTTATTATTGATGTGGGAAACTGCAAACCAAAAAAATATATTATTATAAAATGAAATGTATATTTAGATTGATCCAGCAAAGTGAAATAACCTGCACCAGTTTCATCCTATACACTAAGGCATACACTTTTATCTAGATTTCTTGATGATTGTGTCTCTGGGATGTCCTTTGAATAGGTCCTCTTTGCATTTGCTGTGTTTGCAGAGGTCCTTCGCTTGGATTAGATGATTTTCCAGTCTATAAAGAAGTCCCAACAACTCCTATTGGTTGTATTTGTGGCTGAGATGTTGTATCAGAACTTAAACATTCTCGAAAACTGCCACGGCCGCGTCCACGTCCCGCACCTACTCTTCCACTTTTACCTCGTCCTATTCCTCTCATTTTCTGTAATATTAGGTTAAAAAGGAGATGTGTATCAGAACCACAAATTAAACATGCCAAAATATATATCTACTGCCAAGGAAATTATCAATTCATTAAATAAAATTTTAAATCAAATAATTTAAAAGTATCAAACGGTTTGTTGAACTTTATAAATTTATTGATTCTACTTGAAAACACTAATTTCATTGATAAATAAAAGTTGCAAGAATAATAATACCAAATACAAGATAGCATAATAAGAACAAAAAATACAAGATGTCGTTCTATTTAGAACACAAAACACAAGATGCTAGCCTAATATAATAACTTCGCAAAACAAGATGTTATCCTAATAAGAGCACAAAATACAAATAACTTCTCATCCATCTTTTCTTCCCAATCTTCAGCAGGGCATATCACTGTATTCTCCATCAGTAGCATCAAGTAACTCTTCTTCACTTTCTTCATTATCTGATACGTCCATATAATTGTCATTAATGAAATCATCTTCCTCATTTTCTTGATCATTGGTTTGTAAAAAAGATTCTGGTTCAACATCATCCCGATGTAAAGGCACATCAATATCGGTTTCATGATTATTGTTACACAAAATATCTTCAACTTCATCTTGCTGGTAAACATCTTAATTCAATGACGTGTCTAGTTCAACTTCAGGCACATTAAAAAGATCGCGAGGATTAGTCTTTGCAACAACAAGCCAATCTTTATCGACCATGTCATTCAAATAGAAGACTTGTTCACACTGAGATGCCAACACAAATGGCTCATTTGTATTCAATACACAATGAGTATTCACACTTGTAAAACCATATTTTTCAATCATATATCCTCTTCCGAGGTGAGCCACATCCCACCAATTACACTTGAATAGATGAACTTTTCTATTTCCTGCATAACGTAACTCATAAATATCTTGTAATACACCATAATACTCCTTATTAGGGTTTGAAACATCTCCTCTCACAAGAACTCTGCTGTTCTGTGTTTTTCTCACAAGCTCTTTTGTTTGAAATCTAAATCCATTGATCATACATGTTGAATATCGATGTATCAATGGTTCTGGACCAACAGCTAAGCTTTTGAGCTCATCATTTGCACGTCCTTGGGAAAAAAGTACAAATATCTATAGAAACAAACAATACTATTATCAGTAATATAAGAAAATTGAATATATGCTAATATTTATTATGTCATTTAATTAGAAACCTATGCGTGTATAAAACCAATCAATAAATCCATTGTCATTCACCCTATGAGCACGTGTTGAACCTTCTACTTCACTCTATCTCATGTATTCCCTTTGGTTAAGATTAAATAAATTATATTAATGTCAAATTATATTAGAATTAAAAAGAGACTTACTCCCTGTATTGTGAAATATCATCACAATTTTAAAGCACATAAATACATGCTTGATTGAACTCATCATGAGGTAGCCTATTTCTTCCATCTGAAGCCACTTTTGTTTGCCCACTATATTTAAAAATAGAAATCTCACCATTTGACACAAATTCATCATCATTTCGAGTTGATTTATTAAACTTAGTTGAGATGTTCTTTAAATATCGTGAACAGAGCGTAAGGCTTTCCTCTGCCAAATACCCTTCGACAATTGAACCTTCTGGACGACCTTTGTTGTGATTATATGCTTTAAGCTCTCGTAAATACCTATAAAGAATTATCATTTAAATAATTATAGAATGTTACATTTTAAATATATTGACATTTAATTTTAGAATGAGACAATACCTCTCAAAAGGGTATATGTTTCTATATTGAACGGGTCCACTAAGTTTTGCCTCTCTTGCCAAGTAAATTGGCAAATGAATCATGACATTAAAGAACGCTGAAGGAAAAACAATTTCAAGTTTGCACAATATGAGAGGAATTTCAGACTCTAGGATATCAAGATCCTCAATTCTCAGGCATTTAGAGTAGATTCTTGAAAAACTTGCCTAATGATATAATTGGTTCACAAACTTCTTTAGGCAATAAACCACGTATAGCTACTGGTAAAATATCTTGCAATAACACATGATGATCATGACACTTCAATCCATGTATCTTTTTCTCACGTACATTAACAAACCTAGAAATATTTGATGAAAAGGCATCGGGAACCTTCAAATTAGCTAATAAATCGCATAACTTGAACTTCTCTTCAGAAGACAAAGCATAGAATGCAACCAGTAACAAAATATTATCTCCATCCACAATTGGATGCAAACTTTGCCTAATTCCAAGGTCCATCAAATCATATCTACTTTTCAATGTGTCTATTGTCTTTCCAACCATACTCATCATAGTTGATAAAAAAACTTTCAGACACAATTCTTTATATGTGCATTGGATCAAGGTTATGTCGTAAGTCAAAACAATCCCAATAAGGCAATTTAAAAAAGATACTTTTCTTCCTCCAATTATAAGCATCATTTGATATATTACTCTTTCTCTTTTGGCCTTTACCAAAAGTCACATTGCCCAAAGCTTGTAATTTCCACTTTTCCATCAAATAAAACTCGATTTATACGCCATGGATGGTTCATTGGAATAAAAAGGCTATGACCCAAATAACACAACTTACTATGTAAAGAAATCGAATGTGTATCTTTGTGGCAACAAGGGCATGTAATTTTGCCTTTGGTTTACCATCCTGAAAGGTTATCATATGCAGGGAAGTCATTAATTGTCCACAGGGAAGAAAATTAGATTTTGAGTGTGCATCATAAGTCTCCACCCCATTCCATAATTCATTCAACTCTTCAATCATTGGTTGTAAGTATACCTCAATATCATTGCCTGGACACTTAGGCCCCGGAATAAGAAGAGTCATCATAAAATATGGCCTTTTCATGTAATAACATGGTGGCAAATTATATGTAGCTAGAACGACCGGCCAAATACTATAATTGGAACTCATATTCCCATTAGGTTGAAACTCGTCACTGGCTAAACCTAATCGAACATTTCTTAACTCAGTTGAAAAGGTAGGATAACACTCATCAAGATATTTCCATTCAATTGAGTCAGATGGATGTCGCATGAAACCTTCTTCAATATTTTCCTCCTTGTGCCACCTCATCTTTTTTTCCATCTCTTTTTCCATGTACAATCTTTGGAGCCTTGGTTTGATTGGAAAATGCCGCAATACTTTATGAGCAACTTTCTTACCTTTATGTTCTTCTGACTTCCACCTAGATTCACCATACTTTAGACATGATTGGAAATTCAAATAGTCATTCCAATATAATATACAATCATTCTTACATGCATCAATTTTGGTGTACCCCAAGCCGAGATTAGAAAGAACCTTTTTTGCTTCATAGAAAGATTGGGTACGAATGACCCCTTAGGGAGAATCTCTATTAAAAAGTTAAACAGCTCATCCATCGATTTGTTGCTCCAATGGTTAAGGCACTTCAAGTGGAGTAATTTAATAACAAAAGACAATTTTGGGACTTTTGTGCAACCAGGATAAAGTTCTGTCTGTGCATCTTCTACGAATGTGTAAAACTTTTTTTCATGCACATTGGGATCTTCATTGCCCTCCCGAGAATTAGTATTATCATCGCCCTCACATTTGTATGTCCACAAGAATCATGAATCATTCCAATAACATCATCATGCTCAATTTCATCATCTTCTACTTGATCACTGCCAGCAGGATTAGAATTTTCACCGCTAATCAATACTTCTCCATGATAATTCCAAACTCTATAAGAATCCCAAAAGCCCTTATTCAACAAGTGTAGTCTTACATCAATTCTCATCTTAAACACAGTGTTCCTACACTTCTTACAAGGACATTGAATAATAGTGCTCACCCCAGATTGACTGAACGCCCAATTAAGAAAGTTATCTACTCCGTCTCTATATCTTTGGTTAGATCTATTCAAGATATCCAACCAACTTTTATCCATTCCTATCTTTTCAATCATTAAAAAAACAATTTATTAATTAACGATAAAAGTACGACAACAATCAAAATAAATACAAGATCAAAGTGTATTGTAAATATCACAAAAAAGTTCAAAATCATAGAAACTGAGAAATAAAGTCTAATAGCCAACACATCGCCAGACCTGTCAACATGATAATTTAATCTTAAAGAATATTATTAAACTACTGTTTGATCTATTGGATTTACTTCCAAGCACACAACCTGTGAAGTCAAATCACAACAGTACATATGTTTTTCTTCTATTAATTAATTTTCTAATTGAACATAGGCCTTCTTCTCCATAATATTTTTTAATCATATGTCTGAAATTCTTGAAGTTATTAATGTGGATCTATCATCCTTAGAAATTAAGGAGGCATGTTTATCATTCTTGGAAAATTCAAGGCTCAGATTTAGCTTCTTTATGAACATGAAAGAGAAAGAATCCAACATGTCATGGCTGCAGACATGGTTTGCAAATGAATCCTATATTAGGTCGCCCCCCAAGACACGAGTAAGTTTTCTCCACACAGTTATGTAGATTTTCCAGAAAGCAGCATTCATCATCACAGCCTATTTTATGGTGATTTATGAAGATTACGTCACTTGTTATCCTCATTGATTACTTAATACAGATTTTATCCAGAAAAAGTATTTTCAACTATACAAAGACACCGTAACTAGTCAACCGAACACACATCACAATTTAGTGAAGCTCACAGACCATGCAAGATGATTTCCACAGAGAATATGATAAAGTTATAGCAAACAGAAACTAATCACAAATGTAATGTTCTGGACAAACTAAAAAATAAAGGATACAATTTGATTTTAAATTGTTATAGTTTCTAATACGTAGGTGCAGGGGAAAAATATTCAAGCATGCACTCATTAACATTTTGAAAAGTACGAGCAAGTTAGTATAGTGATTAGTCTAGAAGTACAGGGATGATGAGTAAAAATACTAGTGTGACAATTATAGTGCAGTGATTGTGGATATCATTGGTGTAGTTAGAGTTGCACCGGAAGCTATAGAAGTTCTGGTCTTAGGGATCGTGCCTCCAACCTTTGAACCAAAGACAACTGCCTACCCCTCCACCAAACCTAAAGTCCTGATCTATAGACCTCATAAAAAATGATCAGAGAGTTTGAGGGGCAGTCAATGTATTCGGTCATAGCAAAAAGACTTGAGGCTCAGATAAGTGATTAACCCAGGAAATGAATTCTGACACTTCCATGACTGCAAACCCAATAAAACAGGTTGCCCCACCAAGATAGAGGACAAAAACAACAATGCCTGGTTCTATATTCTCAACAACAATCAATCATCACAGCCCTATTATTTTCATTCCATTCTATTGTTATATGGTTATGTTGTTGCTTTGCCAACAGAACCTCTGAGAAATAGAGTTTAATAGTCAACACATCGTCAAGACTCTCAATGTGATAATTGACTATTAAAGAATATTATTAAAATAATGTTTGGTCAGCAAGATTCACTTCCAAGCACACAACCTGTGAAGTCAACTCCCAATAGTAACTATGATTTCTTCCGTTAATTAATTTTCTAATTGAACACTGACCTTCTTCTCCGTAATATATTTTAGTCATATTTCACAGGTAAGATTTCTACATACGGTAATGTAAATTTTCTTGAAAGAAGCATTCTTCATGACAACCCATTTTTAGGTGATTTGTGAAGATCTCGTCACTTCTTATGACTTATCCTCATTGATAAATAAATACAGACTTTATCCAAAAAAGTATTTTCAACCATACAAAAACACTGTAACTAGTCAACCAAACACACATCACAATTTAGTAAAGCTCACACACCATACAAGATGAATTCAATAGAGAATATGATACAATAATAGTCAAGCAAATAGAAACTAATCACAAATGTAATGTTATGGACAAACTAAAAAATGAAGTATACAATGTGATTTTAAATTATTATAGTTTCCCATATGCAGGTGCAGGGGAAGAAGAATCAAACATGTACTCATTAACATTTTGAAGAGTATGAGAAAATTAGTGTAGTGATTAGGCTAGCAGTACAGGGATGACGTAAACCAATACTAGTGTGACAATTATAGTGTACTGAACGAGGATATTAGTGCTGCAGTTAGAGTTGCACCAGAAGCCATAAAAGTTCTAGTCTCAGGGATCATGTCTCCAACCTTAGAACCAAAGGCAACTGCCTACCCCTCCACCAAACCTAGAGTCATGATCTATAGACCTCCTAAAAAATGATCAGCAAGTTTGATGGGTCATCAATGTATTTGCTCATAGCAAAAAGATTTGAGGCTCAAATAAGTAATTAACCTAGGAAATCAGTTTTATGACACTTCCATGACTGGAAACCCGATAATATGGGTTGCCCCGCCAAGATACAGGCCTGAAACAACAATGCTAGGTTCTATATTTTCAATAACAATAAATCATTAGAGCCCTATCTTTTTCTTTCCATTCCATTGTTATATGGTTCTGTTATTGCATTGCCAACGCAGCCTCTGAGAAATAGAGTATAATGGCCAACACATCGTCAGGACTCTTAATGTGATAATTAACTCTTAAAGAACATTATTAAAATATTGTTTGGTCTGCAATATTCACTTCTAAGTCCACAACCCGTGAAGTCAACTCCCAACAGTACCTATGTTTTCTTCTATTAATTAATTTTCTAATTGAACATCAGCCTTCTTGTCCATAATATTTTTAGTCATATGTCTGAAATTCTTGAAGTTATTAATGTGGATCTATCATCCTTAGAGAATAAAGAGGCATGTTTATCATTCTTGGAAAATCAAGGCTCAGATTTTTCTTTTTTATAAACATGAAAGAGAAAGAAACCAACATGTCATGGCTGCAGACAATGTTTGCAAATGAATGCTATACCGGGTCTCCCCCCAAGACACGAATAAGATTTCTCCACCCAGTGATGTAGATTTTCCAGAAAGAAGCGTTCATCATCACAGCCTATTTTAAGGTGACTTGTGAAGTTCACGTTTCTTATTATCCTCATTTATAAGTTAATATAGATTTTATCCAACCAAACATTCTGATCTGGAGTTAGATGTGCTACCATTACGCCATGGACGACAAAAGAAAGAATTTGAGACTCGGGTAAAATGAGAGAATGAACACAGTACCAAGGCTGCAAATCATATCGATGTTGTAAGACAAACTACAAGAAGAAGAGCAATTGTATCTCAACTCCTTTGTACGTACAGTCAAGATTACTTATCAATAACAAAGACTATGAAATTAGGTGTCCAAAGATAACACAAATCCCATGTTGGGGGCACGATCCCTGAGACAAGAACTTCTATGTCTTTCGGTGTAACTCTAACTACAACACTGATATCCTCATTCACTACACTAATTGTCACACCAGTTTTTGCCTCTTCGTCCATACACTGCAAGCCTAGTAACCTATTAAACATTAAATAATAAACTTTTCTCTGCAATAATTGCTGAATCAACATTCCCAATCTACATACATGCAATCATAATAATAATACCAAAAGGTGTACAAATTCAAAAATGAACTTTCAGCTTACCCAAATGAAGATAATGATAACTCACTGACAATTTTTAAAACCAAAAATTAACAAAATACAAAAAATGAATTAGTGAGAAACATAAATTGTACCTTCGTCTCTAACTCAAGAATTTTGAACTCGATTCCTTCGTCCTTCGACCGTACAAAATTCTATTTCTACAGATTTTTAAATAGATTAAAGAAATTGTAGATGCAATCTAAAAAATAACATATATACCCAAAAAAGTTTTGACCACATAACTTGGAGCACAAACTTTGATAACCTTATTTGAGAAAAAATAAAAATTTCTAGGATATGCAAAAAATTGAGTTAATAGAATTGTATGTGAAAATCAAAAATGCATATACACAAAGAAATCAATTTGAGAAATAACTTTAGAAAACACTATTACAGTAAAGAGAAATTTTTGTAGGCATTTCATCTAACAAATTAACCTAAGCCATCTAAGAAATTTGAGATTTGAGCAAAGTTTGAACCAACAAACCTAAAATTTTCAGCTAACCCATGTAGAAAATTTTGTTTCTTCAATGGGTTTGAGATCTTGCTTGAGAAAAATGAAGAATTGGTTCAATAGAGAGACGATGAAGGTTATCAAAGACGATGAAGGTTATCTTGAGCTTCAGAAGAGAGAGAGATGCTGAAAGAGAAAAGAAATTTTCTTTCTTTTTTAATTGACTGAAAAGTATATGCATACTAGAAGTTTCCTATTCTTAAATTTTTAAAAAATAAAATAAATTACCTTTAGTGGCGACGTTGTCGCTGCAACATTAATTCATAGATGGCATTTTATTAGTCGTCGCTATAAAAATTGGAACGAAAATTTTATTATTAGCGGGAATAGAAATTTTTATTATAGTGACAACTATTAGAGGCGACAAAAATTATGCAGCAGCAATTTGATTCGCCACTAATTGTCGTCACTAGAAATCAGATTTCTTGTAGTGGCTTCACTAACAAGGCTGTTCGGGGGAGTGTATGGTCGATAGTGGCTGCTTTGGCTGTCCACCTACTCCATACCAGCCGACGGTTCTCCCTCCAAAAATAAGGATGACTAAACTATAGGTCGTGTACACAACGTGTACTACAGAACTTGTTGCAAAAAAAATTGACTCGGGTTATGCACAGATGCCAGTTATAAAGCGGTAACACATAAGAGAAAAACTGTAAACAAAGAGTATGTAGGCACTCAACAATGATAAAATAAACAAAAAACAATACCACAAACAATGTTTACACACCTATAATGTCAAACTAACCCGATACAAGTCCAAAAAAAAAATAAGCTCGAATTCTGAAAAATCCCCAACAGAGTCGCCAGAGCTGTCACACCCCTTTATTACAACCAAAAAGATCATATTTTAAGTTTCGAAAGGGTTTTTATGATTAAAGTCACAAAAATGAAAAAAAAATTGTTTTGAAAAGGATTATTTGTATTCAAAACTCAGAGTTTCCACTTGGCATAAGTCGGGTGTGCCAAGTCACCTTTGAAAATCCTTTTTGAAAATGGTTTTGACTCTAAAACTGATTCGCAAACACAAATTCCGACTAAGGAATTATGTTGACCGAGAGAAAGGTGTTAGGCACCCCTCTATCCCTTTGTTAGACCACGGTCGCTTGGTGGAGCATTTCGGCTAATTTGACATTACAAATGTATAAAACTCACAAAAAAAACATAAAGCAATAAATCAAACACACGAAACAAAAAAAATAAAAAATATAGTGTTCAGTCCAATTATACAATTCAAAAATAAATAAATAAAATATGAAAATAAATCCTATTCTAAGCTACCCTAATCCTGAACTACGCTCCCGTGCTTTACCTGATACCTCAGACCTTGATCATGAACCTCCTTCGAAGACATAATACATCAGGACATTCCCCGGTGAATAAATACATGAAACCTCGGGGCATTCCTCAGCTAAATGAGTACATTGATCCAAATGCGGTAAATAAAACTATTCAACACATAGTCCCAACATTTCAACAATCTACAAATTCTAAATTTTACCTACCCGAGCCTACTATTTGACTATCATATCGTAATTCTATCACGCTCAATAACATCAATGCATCAAAATTAATGAATATTCATTTTTATCAATCCCCAATGTCCAACCCTCAAATCAATGATTAACTTAAATCTTCAACTACCAATTCAATTTTCAATTTGGAATCCAACATTAACCGATATGCAATTCAAGTGATCGATTAACCAACATCCATAATCCAAACAACACCACATAAAATAGAGCAAGATTTACACAATATCAATTCGCCACACAATGTATTAAAAATTTAAAATTACTCAAGAACGGGATGAAGAATGGACCTTAATGTCGCTTTTGATGAATATTATTTGACGAAATAAAGAAGACCCATCTTCGATAACTTCAACTCAAGCCTCAATGACGAATCCAACTCAGTATCGATAAACAAGTAACCCAAAACTGACCACAATAAACCAACTAAGATCAAAATAGAAATAACAACCAAAACACCGAAACAAGGAGCTGTGGATACCAAGAACCAGAATTTCAAATAAAAACTGTAGAAAATTAACGAGGATAGAGCTCTGGTGAGTTTAAACCACAGCAGAAAGGGCCAACTTCTAGGAATGTAATGTTTTTCGGCCAGATTCATCCCAGAAAAACCAAGAAATATAAAGAGATTTTAGGAAATTTTAGAATTGTGGTGGGTTTATAGCCCGTAGAATCAAAAAATGACCAAAACAGTCTATTCCAGCACCGAGTTCATCGAAAAAATCAAACCCACTATTCACCCTTGCGATCTCCTCTCACTCTTTCTTTCTTCGCTACTCTCTCTCTATTTCTCTTGCTGTTACTCTACCTGTCTCTGCTATCTCTCTTAATCCTTTTTTTTGTATGTGTGTATCTGATTTAGGGTGTGTAGGTGTGAGAGAGGTGTGTGTTCTTGGTATTGTGTGTGCGATTTTTTCCTCTTGTTGTGCATGAAGAAGAAAAGAGTAGAAAAAAATAAAGTATTTTTCATGGGTTTCAATTCCCTATCTCTATTCTGTATTGGCCTCCCTGTTTTTGTGTAAAGTGCATGTGTATATTGTGAATTCTAGTTAATGAGAATTGTATGGTAGTGAGGTAGGGTAGGTGGGGTAGTGAGGTAGGGGTAGGGGTAGAGTGTGATTTGGTTTATTTTGATTGTGTAGGTTGTTAGGACAAGATAAAATTATCTAGGGGGTTGTTATTTTTGTCATTTTGTGGAGGGATTATTACATGGTTGAGGGTACACGGTAGGATAAGGTAAAAATGAGTAGATTGGGCTTCGGAAGGGACAAAATTATGTGTCTATACCTATAATAATAGAGCCTTGCAGGACATACAAATTTACAGACTTTCTCTGTCTCTTCATCACAACAAGAGCACCTTTAGTAACCTTCAGAACTCCACCTTTAACAGTGTACCTATATCCGTTCGAATCAAGGATACTCAATGAAATAAGATTTCTCTTTAGGTTTAGGACATACCGCACATCACAAAGTATCCTCACAACCCCATCAAACATCTTGATCCTGATTGTTCTAATTCTAGCTATCTTACAAGGCGTGTTATTTCCCATCAACAAAGCACCTTTAGACACTGTCTCATATATTGTAAATCAATCCCGATTACGACACATATGAAATGTGCATGCTGAATTAAGAATCCAATCCTCACAGGGTTTAGAGTTACCATCAGAAAATACCAAGAGTTCTTTTTCACTACCGCCTTCTTTCATAAAACTGGTTTTACCAGGTTTTCCTTCAGTTTTGGAGCTTTTCTTTTCTCTCTATTTTGTAGCTTCCAATACTTAGATTTGATATGGACCTTCTTTTTGCAGTAATTACAGGTTTTGTTTCTATTTCTGGATTTTGACCTATTCCTATCATCACCCCCAAAATTCCCCTCACGAGTCCTTCCTCCTCGAATAATGAGACCATCTTCTTGAGTCTCCAACCCATCACAAGATGCTTCATCTTCTCCTTAAAGAACAATGCATCATTAGGGTATCACGACTATATAAAATTGTATCCCTGAAGGTCATGTATGATACAGGAAGTGAACACAACAAAATCAACCCTAGATATTCGTTATCGTAATTAACCTCCAGAAACTCTAAATTAGAGATGATTTCCTTAAATACAGATAGGTGATCGTCCAAGGATGATCCCTCAGAAATGCGATAAGAATAAAGTCGTTGCTTGAGATGCAACTTACTTGGTAGGCTCTTCATCATACTCAACGATTCCAGTTTCAACCATAACACAACGGTTTTGGTCTTCTTCAAAACATCCTGTAGAATTTGATTGGATAAATGAAGGTGGATCTGAGATATTTGCTTTCGATCCTTACATCGTTTGTCCTTGTCTGTCCACGATGAGGGCATCTTTTCAAACCCTAATAAATCATCATCCAAATCCATCTGTGTAAGCACAACCCGCATCTTAACCTTCTATAGTAAAATTCTTCTGTTGCGATCCAATAACGGAATATCATACTTTATGGTTTCCATCCCCAAGAAAACAATCAAACGAGATTTGATACCATTTTGTTATGAATAGGGTAGAAATAAAGCAAATCATAAGCAGAAAGAAAATAAAAATGCACAGATTTACGTGAAAACCCTTGTAGGAAAAATCACGGGCAGAGGCAGAGGATGTTTCACAATAATGAAATGAGAGGAGTACAATGTGGAGAATAAGTATTTTTCGGATACCCAAAACAACCCACTGTCACACCCTGTTTTTCAACTCTAAAAGATTTGATTTTAGTTCGAAAGGGTTTTTATTATTAAAGTGACAAAATGAAGATTTGTTTCGAAAGGACTTCTTATATTCAAAATTCAGAGTTGCCAATTGGCATAAATCGGGTGTGCCAAGTCACCTTTGGAAATCCCTTTCAAAACAATTTGACTATTTAAACTAGTTTGCTAACAGAGATTCCAACTAAGGACTTCTGTTGACCGAGGGGAAGCTGTTAGGCACCCCTCGATCCCATGATTTGACTACGGTCTCTTGGTAGAGAGTATCGGCTAATTTAACATTTTAAATGTATAAACCACACAAATCATGCAAAACAATCACTCAAGCAAACAAAATGAAATAAATCAAAATTTAGTGGCCAGTCCAATTATACAGTCCAAAATAGAAAAATGCGTAAACTATAAATCCTATTTTAAGATAATCCTAAAATTATGTTCCAATGCCTTACCCAATGCCTTGGGCATTGATCACGAGCCTCCTCTGCATACATGATACTTCGGGGCATTCCCTGGATAAATCAATATAAATCTCTTGGGGCATTTCCTGGCCAAATGAATACATTAGAATCATGTACGGCCCACGCACATTCAAATATTCAACCAAACACAAGTTCTAAATTTGCCTACCCACATCTACATTTGCCTATCTGTTTCAACAAAAATCATGCTTATTCCAAATTAAACCACTAATAATGAATTAAAACAAATATGTATTCACTTTTATCAATTTTAATTACGCCCCAAACAACGAATTTTAATTCTCAAATGATATGCTATTTCACCATGCAAATCATAATCAAAGGAACCAACCGCGAATCAAAATAAATACGCGTTCATCACCAATAAGGATCAAACATAACACACAATATTTAATCCAATAAACCAAAATACAATAAATAATAAAATAAAAAGAGAGATAATAGAATTGGACCTCGATTCGTAGCTTTCAAACTCAATGTTATTCGAATCAAGAGAGTTCGCGCCCGAAAACCTCGAACCGAACCTCAAACAAATGAACTCATCCAACTCGAAACTGAGAATCATAGAATCAAAGAGACCTAGACCAGATTCTCAGAACTCACACTACTTCAAACTAAAAATCGTGAGAAATAAGAGAAATCCGGCCCGATTCCTATGGGTTTGGATGGAATCAAAAGCATATCAAGTTTTGTTTGATGATTTTGTGTCGTTGTGACCCCGGTACACTTTGGCTATGAGCAAAATGACAAAGAGATATCATTTGAGATGTATTCGATGGGTACCAAAACACAAAATCATTTGACGATTTTGTGATGTTGTGACCCCGATACACTTCGGCTATGAACAAAACGACAAAGAGATATCATTTGAGACGTATTCGATGGGTGTTAAAAAAATTTATGACAGCTAGATGCGATTATGGCGAGCCTATCGCCGGAACAATAATCAAATCACAAATTTGTGTTCCTCAAGCTCTCACTCTCTGGAAATTGCTTCGCCATCATTATATTTTGACTTCAATCACGGATCTCTCCCTCTCTCGCAGCTCTCTATCACTCTCTATCACTCTCTCACGGATATCTCTCTTGCAGATCTCTCTCACTCTCTCGCAGCTCTCTCTTTCTCATGTCATCTCTTATCTATCCATTTCTGTGTGTATCCTAGTGGAATTAAGAGTGTGCAGTGTGTATAGGTGTGTGACAGTGAGGTCAAAGGAATTTTGGTGAAAAATGGAGTCTCCGTACAATGTGTGGTAGCCAGTGGAGAGTATTTTTTTGGTCTCCCCTCAATGGAAAATGGGAGTATCCCCTTATGTATTGATAAGAATGGAAAAATTTGTAGGCCCCATACCTTTTTTTTTGTTAATCAATTGTTATGGAAAAGAAAATAGTAAAGAATATGTCTACTACTGTTAGAAAGGTTACAATGAACCTTTATGTTGCTGACATTGCTAGGATCTTGCATATTTCTTCTGGGGGTAGGGTCATTATGTCAAGGGCACTTGGCCAGCTTTTGAAAATCTTGCCTCTGCTCTGGAAATATGTAGAAAGTTCTCTGGGAATCCTCACTTGATCAATCATAGAAGAATCCTTAAAAGGGAGATATCCTCACTTCATTAGCTTTATTTTGATCTAGTGCATAAGATGATTATCCCTAGTTAGGAAAGAAGGACTGTGCCTAGTTTTCTAGATCTTACACTCATGGAACTATTGGACGCTGATGTGAGAATTGATTTGCCTCGACTTATAGTGGAGCATATGCAAAGGGTTCTCCTCAAGGAAGTCAATAGACATGCCCTCCCTTATAAATTCTGGCTCACCTCTATATTTGAGGAGTTTGGGGTATCTGTCCAAGTGTGGTATTTACAGACTGCCAAGGATATCATAGGGAGTGTGAACCATATGATGCTACTTGTTTCTATAAGGAGTGCTGACAAACGAATGCAAAGATTGAGGAATGCTCTAGCTCCAAAACAGTGTGAGGTGGAAGTTGCCCAGGCTTCTTTGGAGGCTGCAAAGGCTACTCATGAGGATGAAAAAAGGCTCATTCAAGCTCAAATTTCCTCCCTCACAACCATGTTAGAAAAATAAAGAGATGAGAATGCTGATGTTATTAGGAATCTGACCTCCCTTATCCCTTCCTCTTCATCCACTTAGCCCCTTTCCTGCTATCTTAGGCCGATCTCCTTATGTTTTCTTCCTTGGTGACTTTTTATCTCTTATGTTTCTTTTCGTAAATTTAGTTGTATTTTGATAATGAATGAAATTGACCTAATTGCTTTAAAGTGTTCTACTCCTGTTTTATCATAATGCATTCACATTCTCTTACTCTAAATTTTGATTGTCTTAGTGATTGTCTCAATGGTCATGAATTATTAGATGTTTTCCCTTGTTGTGCCAGCTTTTCGATGATGTCAAATAGGGGAAGAGTAGACTATGCAGTTCTTATAACTCAATTGGATTAACCTGTTTCATTCTGTGATTCTTTTATTTAAATTCTTTATTAAGTATGTCAGGTTTTGTGATGCTGTGCTGCTAAGTTTTTCATCATCAAAAAGGGGGAATCTGTTAGGTAATGTAGAGTTTTGATAATAGACATGTGGATGAAACATGTTGTGAAAGCTGGTCCATCCAAGTGTACAAAGCATAGCTGCAGGCAAGGTTGTTGATAAGATGATATTGCGTACAAACAAAAGTGGATAAGCAAGAACATTCAGACATTCTCTTAACACTTATCACTTCAGCAAAATAGATAAGAAGGAGAAGACAAATGCAGTATCTAGAAGTTGAATTGATCAAGGAGTCAAACAATAAGAGGATATAAAGTAAAAGAGTCCTATTCAATCAAGGAGAGAGAGACAACAACAAAAAGTGAGTGAAACTACCTGGGAGTCCTAATGAAGATAGAAGAATACATAAACTGAAGGACTCCATTTGACGTTGGCTTAAATACAAGAAATGACATTGAAAATATTCACTCAAGCACTGAAAAGATAGTCAACAATTAGCAAAATAGCTCTACAACTTGAAGGAGCTAGTGAAGCATCCTGGTCCTTTACTTAGAGTCTTAGACTTTGTGTAATAGGTTGTTTATTGAGTCATATTGAGTTGTAATCTCTAGTCTCAGTGAAGTATAAACTGAGTTTGGATTAACGTCTTCTAGTTGGGGAACTCGAGGACTTGGGAACACTTATCTTGCGAAGATTAGTGTTTTGCAGTAATAGGAGTTAGAAGTTTTAATTCCTAGTTCAGAAGAAGTCTTGTAATTTGTTGATTGTTAAGGCTCAAGAGTTATAGTAAAGTTGAGGTTAAATCCTGTTGGGGTACAGGTCGTGGTTTTTTACACTTTTCTTGACCCGGATGTTTTCCATGTAAAAATACTGTGTTCAAGTTTTACTTCTGTGAACCACGTTAGCTTACTTGTTCCACTGATAGGAAACCAATAGAGTAAAATATTAAAATTTGTAGGGCAGGCACTTTAACACCTTACATTCCTTAAACTAATCAGCAAACAAAAGAAAAATGATATTTGTAGGAGACAATCTATAACAATACCCCAAGGAAAGGAAAATTAACTTAGAAGATTTAATACACTTATAGCAACTATTCATGTCCAACAAAGCCTTCTATCAATCTTGTTTTTTTTTTCCTTCCTATTCTTTTTCGATGATTATGCGTTGAGGAGATATCGAAACATGTTTAGCAGAATGCTCTGACCCAGACGCCAGGCCCTGCAACATTCTTAGAATCTCCGTAGTGTCCTCCAAATAATACTTAGCCTTGCTTGGTTTCTGGCGAACTGTGCAAGCAAACACTTCAGCCACGGGGGAAAGTGAGGAACTTGCGACAGCACTCATTACCACCTCGAACATATTCTGATCTGATCGATCATCCCCTATGCAGAGCACAAAATCTGGCGCTGTTCCTTTCTGCTGCATTGTTTCTAGGAGACGTTCTGCTACAAGACCTTTGTTGACACCGTAGGAGGTTGAAATGAACGTTCATGGAAAAGCAAAACCATCAAATTAAGGTCGAAGAAAATAAAACGGACAAGAAATTCGAATCATAAAAAGAGATGCGATTCTAATTTTCAGACTTCAGGAAACCAAAGTAAGGTAAGATTATTAATGTACCTTTACGAGTGGGCATGATTTATAGTGTATATAAGCTATTTCAAGGAAGCATGTTTAGTTCTAAATAGAGTTGCCAACTCTTGGCGGATCATGTTTGAGCTCTAAACAGTAAACACAACTTAGTTTCCCAAATGTGACTAGTGAGCAAAATAAAACCATAAAATTATCACATTTATTACTCCATAAGTTTCGTTATACGCCCAATTCTTTAGGTTCAGTATTGTTGGGTTACTACTAAACTTTTCACAAGGAAGCAACAAACAAAGTTTTATCTTTTTTGTTTTTAAACATAAACAAAGTTATATCAGTTATCCGCCGCAAGAGCTCAAATGCTTGAAAAATGAGGTGGATTCAATTCCGTTGAAACACTGGCTGAGAAAAAGGCTGTAAGCAACTCTTATGGTCAGTAATATGTGCTTATCATGGCTGGACTCAATTGAAGATTTTTAGACACAGTAAAAAGGAGGTTCTCAGGTCAAAATTGTTGTAGACTAGAATGAATAATATTCTTAGACGTTTTCACCAGATACGGATTTGTGCAAGTATTTTTAATGAGAACTGTGAAAAATACATCATATTGCTCGCCTGAGGCTTCACTTCTACAATGTCATGGCCACTCTTAACTGTAACCAGTTCATTTGCAAGAACGCTTTCCAAGTCATCTAGAAGCTCTTTTGCCTGACATGAGCCAAAATCTGGATCTGCGTATTGGTAGTTCCAAACAAGCGTGCTGTCCTTTCTATCTATGAAAGAACCATCAGTGGTTTCTGTGTAGAGGCTCATTACAGGCTCAGTGATCTGCTTCCAGTAAAAATCTCCCACTGCAACACATGTTTCCCACTTGGCATCAAGGTTTGGCCTGAAAAAAGAATTGTTTCAGCTTCATTGAGAAAACAAAACATCAAGCACCGAGTGCAAGTGGAGAGTTAAAAGTTTTGGGTAAAAGCATTAATTAACTCCTCCCAACCAGCTCCCCGCAAACTGTGTTCTGTGTGCATAGACACAAGAGACACCCCTGAAAATCTGAAATTATTACATATACACTCAGGCAGTTAGGATCTTCTGTTTTCACCATGGACAATTAGTACATTATATAAGCAAGACCTAAGTTATGGAAAGACCCCCTCGAATAACTCTAACAAAGTGTTAGCTAACACATGCTCACCAATACATAACTCTGGCAGCTTCCACCATAGAAGCTGCCGATACAAGTTAACCATAGTTACAACTTACAACCACCGCAGGAACTATGTGGTTTTGCCGCTGGACAGCTGTTCACTAAAAGCCAAAGCAGCAAACTAATTTAGAAACTTAACTTTCATTAAGTCAATCTGAAACACCATCAAGTTAAGCATTCCTTGAACTGAAGTGTGTCAAATGGACAAGCAAATCTTGTTCCTGTTGTCCTTCATCCCTTCAGAATAAATAAAGTTAGTGACATCCATAAACATCCATAAAAAAATTCCATAGATGTTCCCACTGAAACGGACCTTGCATGCTCAGCAATATAGTAAGTATAGTTCTAGCTCAACCTCTCAACCAAAGATTGAACAGTTTAGTTGGCTCTTGTAGTTGGGACTAGCTCGTTTTGAGCTCAATGAATTTGTGCCAAAAGGAATTGAAATGTCCCGTGTAGAAGATTTCAATGTTTTTAACTGGTGCTTGCACAACCAAACGGACGTGAAAAAGCAATTAGCCCTAATTACTTGGAGCCTGTTTGGACTGACTTATTTTAGGTGGCTTTAAGCACTTTTGTAGCAGGGACAGATCAACATTTAATTTTATAAGACCCCACCTTTTCCAGTGCGACTGGATATCCTGATTATTCTGAGAAGTAAATCTTTATGACTGCAATGTGTTATTTATATTGTTTACACATAAAATTAAGTAAAAATTTTGAGACATAAATAGCCTGATAGGAAAAGTTTTCACCATGAACGGATTTGGTTGTGGGCTCACTTCAATAATAGTTCAGGAATGCCATGAATGAGTTCAAGTGTTGCATAGTAGTGTTTGTGGAATGGTTTGTACAATATATATATATATATATATACACTAAGGTAAATGATGACCTTCAAGAATCCAGTAAGATCATTGATCCGCTTCTTATACCCCTCGGAGCAATTTTATTAAAAAAATTGCGCTTAAGAGAATAAATATGTCAAATTTGCACAAAATAAAGCATACAAGTATTTCAACCCAACAACATTCAAGCAAGGCACCAACCTTTAAATGCGTCCACAATAGGACAACATGGCAAGCTACAAGACCAAATACATAAACAGGGGAGAATAATGTCGAAATTCTTGATATAGTGAGATGGCTAGGGATACTTTTGGGACGTATTCGGCTGATCAAACCAAATCAACTGGTGAAGCTAAACGCTTTATTGATCAGTTAAAGGAAGTTAGCTGTTTGTATATTAAAAGCTCTATATAACTCTGCCAAAAGGGTAAAGGCTCCACAAAGAAATTAAAATAAAACCTCGCCGATTCTGCTCTGTGTTCCTCATGTTTTACAGTTATTATTGTTGTCACTAGAGATCATGTATGATTGAAGGATAAAAGTGATTTTATCCTATTTTGAATTTTCTCCCCTCTGTCTTTCTATAATTGTTGAAATTTGCTTTACTTTTACCTTATGATTTATATTAATGATAAAATATTTCACTTTCTCTTAGTGTAAGAATATTCTATAATCTTTATTTTCCTTTCAAGTTTTAAACTAATTACAAAATATTTAGTTTCCTTATAGTTTGGTGCTGGTGTATTGCTTCCAGCCTATATATATTGCTAAAATCAACAGTACGTTAAGTTGCAAAGAGATGTTAAATCATATAGTTATTCGTGTGCTACCACTACACTTGGAAGAGAATGGAGAAGGCAACGTTCCTTAAGATTTTCTTGGTCTCTTTTTTGCTTATTTTGTTAGGTAAGAATTTTCTTTTATCTATTTACCTAAATTACTCAGTAATTCATATTCTATGTGTATGTTATAGTCACACTTTGTTGAGAAATTTGGAGGTGGTAGCATCTTTTTAGTTTCCTGAATTTGGTCCTTTTCATATTTAATAATTATAAAATATTTTTCGTACTTCAAAGGTAGTTTATTGTTCGTTTTAAGATTGCAACAACTCATTCGACAGTCTTGAGTATTAGGACTCCTTTCTTATAAAAGATTCTTTCTGTGGGCTTAAAATATGAATCGTGACTTGCGAAAATGGGTAACACATACGATTTTTGGTCAATTAAATGTGTATTAGAGAATAAAATAAAAAACTTGAAAAATTAAAAACTTAAGAGCGGATCAAAGTCAATATTTGGGATGGACACGGAATTTTGATGCAGCCTTTTCTTCCCGATAAATAAAATGCCAAGATAACAATGAAGTTACAAAGAGGTATAATTATAGTACTAATCCAACTCTCGTTTATGTTCCACTTATGATCAATTTTAATCCCTTTTCAATATATTGATTATGATAATTCTAGTTGTTGTTTTTAAATTATTAACTTAGTCAACAATGTTAATGGTGTAATCAGAACAAGGAAGCAATGGGCTTTCGTGCAATGAAGATGATGAATGTATTAGCAAAGGGCTTGTGTGCGAACGTGAGGCTCTAGTATGTTGTTGGAAAAAATGCTATTGTCCTGTATGTGACATAAGGACACGTACTTGCTCTTGTCCAACTGCTTATCATGGATAAAAAGGTCCTTGAGACCAACAATAAAGACTAATTCATGTTATTTTGTGACTATTTATAATGATAAATAAAAGTATCCTATGTTCATTTTGAAATTGGAAAATGATTTACTCTGTAATGGTGAGAGTGGGGCTCTCCTCTATAAGTGGAGTTCATCGTTTTCTCTCTTCGAGAAAGATTTCTTGGTCTTATCCTTTGAAGGGGAGCCTTTGAGTAACTGGTAAAGTTGTTGCCATGTGACCAAGAGGTCACGGGTTCAAGCCTTGGAAAAAGCCTCTTGTAGAAATGCAAGATAAGACTGCGTACAATACACCCTTGTGTGGGGCCCTTCCCTGGACCTTGCGCATAGAGAGAGCTTTAGTGCACTGGGATGCCCTTTTTATCATATGAGGAAAGGAGGTGAGGTGAATTTCCAATACTTAAACGAAACAAATCTTATGGAACTCAGTAATTGAACTAATATTCATTTCCTCCTTTACTTCCCCTCCAATCATATCCGCCAGATGATGCACAGTGAGGATGTCTTCCGCCTTCCATATGTGAACTGAATATCACAATTTAAAAACTTTCCTCAGTCTATGCACTCTAATCTTGAGGTAATTTCAAAAGATTACGGATACAAATCACTTGTTATAGAAAAGTTTAGCAAGAACTGTGAAGTTGTCTCTCTGTGACCCACAGGACACAGTTCGAGATGTGAAAGCAACCATTTATGTTTCCATTAAGGTAGTGTCACGATCCGAACCAGGGCCCTGGCTGTGACGGACATTCAGAACCATGAAGGCTCGAGAGCCCTTCTAACTTGTAGTCATATGCACCATTCATATATATATAAATAGGAAATGCGGAAATAAAATCTTATACGAAAACATGGTCATAGTCTAGATTTAGTTTACTAATGAGGAATAAAATGTCATACCAACTAAACATTGTCTGAAACCGTCTACAAAATCTCAACTACATGAAAATATGGCAACTATCTGAAAACTGGGACAAGGCCCACAGTAGACCAAAACTGAAATAAATGACATAATCTAAATGGACAGGCCTTCTGGAATAGAGAAGGCTCACTACTGCAAAATCTGATCTGCTGTCTGAATATCTACTGCTTATTTGGACCCCTAGACTGAGCCTTAGAACTGGAGAGGTAGGGGGAGGAGGTCAATACAGATGTACTGATACGCAAAGCAATCCAAAATAATGCTTTTATATAAATAAAATAGTTGAGAGCTAGTCATAAAATATTATGTATGATATGAATTCAAGACGCATGGGCATTTTAGATAAATCATAAAACTTTCTATCAATGCAGTTTCTGATCTTTGTGTTGCTTCTGAGTTAGGTGGCGCTCCCTTATAATTCTGATATTCCATGGGCTGTAGGGAATCCGCCATTGACTCAGCGGGGAAGCTCCCAACCCGAGTGTGCCACAAGGGTTGGAGTCTCTGATTCTGACACGGCACTAGGCCAGCGTAATATAATATACCTGGATCAGTAAATCACGATTTTGAGCAATAAGTTATCTGAACTCATTCCTTCTTCGAGGAATCACCTAAGTTCTCTTTATGCCCAATTTTATCCTGTTCTGAATCATGTATTTTTTCTAATTTCATCATATGAAAATCTGATTTCAACCATGTGTTCTATTCTGTTCTGAATTATATGTGAGTTGGTGTCGTCACACCAAGACCTGCAAGTCCTATTTTCCGAGCCATAATGTATCATGCATGATTCTTTCATGAAAACTCAATTCAGGCCACCCAAACATGCAAATAATTTAAGAGATTTCATGTTCCAAAACATAAGTAAAAACTATGCAAGAATTCCTCAAACATATGGTGGTCATGTGCTTTTGGCAAAATCATCCACTCTTTCATTATATGAATATTTTCACATTTATCAAATTAACTACCCTCTCTCTTTTGCAATTAAAATCATAATCCGAACATGACGTTATTCAAAACCCTTCATATCAAGCTTTTCGAAACACATTCAGAACAATCCAGAGCATGTCATAAGTAAAGGAAAAATCATAACCAGAGAGGGATTTTACATGAATCATGCTCTCAATTCAATCATCAACCCTAAAACACATACATATATACATATATCACTTTTAATTAATTTGGGGGAAGGCCTAAAGGCCAAAACAATATCATCAATGCTTCTAAAACATGAATATGTTAATAAGTCTAAAACCCTTTTCCTAAAAACATGATTTCTGTGCCCATGAGATTTTAAAAAAACCCCGCGTACCTTAAATTATAAGATCTGAAAAATAGAACTAGGATCTAGATAAATGAAACTCGGATCTTGATCTGTTTCTTGAATATCTTCACTTAGGAAGATGAATTCTTGATCTATGCAAGAGAAGGAAACTTGAATCTTGATTTTTTTTCTTGGAGATCTTGAACTTAAGGATTGATTTTCTTGATCTCTTGATCTTGAAGGAAATCCTAGTTTCCATCTTGTTCTTGAGAGTAGAGAGGATTGAGATTTTGTAAAACTGATAATATATGGATCATAATGCTTAGGGTTCAATTTATATTCGTGGAGAAAGTGTTTGGAGTGAGGGAAAGACCAAAATACCCCTACGAAATCACTTCTCAGTTGCTGAACTTTTCAGCTGGTGACCAAGGCTGATAAGCCGTCAGATCTGTAATAGCCTGTCAACCCAGGTCGTCACTAAGGAGCTGAAATTTATGATTTTTTGCCTAAGGCTGATGACATTTTCTGATAAGGCAACAGAAATGTCGTCAGAAATGTGATAAGCCATCAGATATGTCATCAGAAAGTTTCTAGGATGATATGCTGGAGTAAAACGGGCATAACTTTTTGCTCCGATAACAGATTTAGGTGAAATTAGTATCGTTGGAATCTAATTCAAAGATCTTTCATTTCATATATAGTAGGCCATCCATTTCTTCATATATAATGATTTATGGTCAATTGAAGTTAACCCAAGTTTTGACGCTCACTAAAACTTGAATGATAGGAAAGCTTTCAACTAGTCCTTGAGTTAAGGGACCTCTATGATCTTGACTCATTCTCAATTAGATTCCCACACTACATTAATAATTAACACAAAAAATTTAATTGGATTTATGGCCTTTTGGAAAATCTATGTGTAGGAATGACGATTTATGTTCTAGCCCGATAATGCGGGGTGTTACATTATCTCCCCCTTGGGATCATTCGTCCCCGAATGATGGGTAGAATGTTGAAGTCTTTAAGGTATTCAATAACATGGACACGATATGTCTTCTAAGAAAGGATATAGCCGAGCTAAAACATTTAAACTTCTATCATCAAACTGAATACTGAGCTGACTTGACTTTACTTGCTTCAAGGAGCTAATTCATGCTGAGAATTTTAGGATTCCCTTGAAATATTCATGATCCGATCATACATATTGAAATTGGGAAGCGATGAATTATGCAAGTACGAATCACGAGATAAAAAAACTTAGATCGTACCAGGGTATTTATACTGCCTGAGCTAAAATACTTGGAAAATTTTGAGATTATACGCTGAACTCTTATGCACCTAGTCATGAATTGATAGCTGAATCTAAAATATGATGCTTGTATTTAACTACATTTCCAATTTACATGGATGGAATAGATTATTTCTTGGGATGGTCATACGCATAAGATTTCGGTTAGTAGGACTGAGTGAAAAGGTAGGAAACCACTATACTTGTCTGCCTAACTGTTAAACTGAATTTCTGTTATACAGGCTGAATTATATGGAAACTTATTCTTAATTGGAGTATCTCTTCAACACTCTTTCTAAAGAAGTTGTAGAAGCATTAAGGAGAAAGGAATCTTGGGCCTGAGCTACACAAGACATCTAACTAAGGAATCACAACAATGACATCACTCTATGACATGGAATAGAGACATATGACTCATAAACTAGGATAGAATTATCAGGCCTTAGGCAATAAAACTTCTTACTTTCAAACTTTACATATTTCTCGAATATCCCTTAACTATACTATTCCCCCCAAATGCCATGCTTATTTGATTCAACTTATAATTCTTATAAGGGCATTGATAAGTCTTTCTACTAATGTCTAAAGTAGCTTAAATTTTTTATTGTGATCAAGCCTAACTCTAAATCACAAAATACATGCCACCCACGATACTATTCTAAACCATACGATTCAACCTTCCATATTTTTTTTATCACATCCTAAGAATAATGTGCCCTACCACTTCAATGACTATCTCTGAACTTTTACTATGGATTCACTAGCGCATATTACATTTCTCCACTTAAATCCCAACATGATATTCAGGCCGATTTTATAACCAACTGTGAACTTCAAGGCAAACACCCGTAAATACAAACTTCACATAGTCTCTAAGCCATTGTCAATATAACTCCCACGCACTACCCCAGGAACATACACATACAAATTTCAACTAACCATAACATGTATCAAAGACTTGGCCCCAAATCTCACTTCACTCTTATGGCCTTATCTAAAATAAGCATACAATGATCGTCCATCAACAAGAAACACTTACTCATCACCACTATCATCACATAAGGAAGATTCACTTAAAGGTTAGAATATAAGATCTTGAAGAACGAAAGGATATTATACGAGACTTGACACATAACTAAGGCCTGAGCAATAGCGAATCAACATCAGGGATTCATCAAAGTAAATCTGAATTAAGGGCATACATAGATATAAGCTGAATTTTTTTGCCAATTATTAGGAGTATAGCATGAGTTATAGGAACTAAGCACACTATAAAGCGTGAGTACATGAGTCATGAGCTGCATGACCTTAATTTGGATTTCATAGCATATGGAATGTGATTTCGAATACTTAATAAACTATAACTCCTCATTTTAGAACTGGAAGAGTATATGACTCTCTATCATATGCATGAACATGAATTATGATCATGGAACCGAAACGTAAAGCATGAGTAGGTTTTGGGATAGCTGAAAAATACTGAGATAAGAATGGGTTGAGTCCTACCCTCACTATCTAATGTTCTATATCATACTGGCATTACTATCCGAATCTGAGAGCCTAACTTGGTTATTTGATCTATCATCTCCCATCTTCAAGCCATTATCTTAAGTTTGATAGATCTCTTTCTAGACTTTAAACTGAACTACACTCATTGCACTCTGGTGTCTGGAAAATGACTATACACGTATATCATAGAACTTAAACCGAATGACTACACCTGAAAGTGAAAAATCCACTGTTAATACTACCTTTTGAGATACACTTTATCTTTTTATAGCCATCAATAGTCATCATATAATACTTGCACACTTACTAACTTGGGGTCTTCATAAGTATCCCTATTGTTAGAGTGTACACCTTATAGTGACTCAACTCTTATTTCTATTAGCTCAATCTTCAAAAACTCCAACTTAGATTCTAACACTTAACATGGATATCACCAAGACTTTGATGAACCATACTACTTCGGTCATAGCCTACCAATAGCGCGACTCCAAACTTATATCTCTCTACCATGTGAATCAAGATCATATCATAAGGCTCAACACTATCAATCAAAACTCCTTAACTTGGCTATTCAGAACACCATATACCATATACTAGTATTTCCCCACCTAGAAACTCAACGGTCCTATTAGCCATACGCAACATGTAATAGTCTTAGAAAATGCCACAACTCCATATCACCTTGGGCATAATTCTACATCATAGATACAACATTATAATTCATTAAAAATCAAATAAACTTAAGCTCTTGTATAAACCGTTCAAGCCTATTAGATCACTTCCATATAACTAGTATCATTAACCAAGAAATCATCACATCCACCTTCATGGACATCAACTGTTCAAACTTAATGTCTAGTGCTAAACATGATTTACAACCCAACCTTACATATAATTATCGCAAAACATACATCATTAATCTTAAGCCACTATTCTTACAACCATATTCTACATTAAATTCAATCCTATAGTCTAACATCAATCATTTAACTCCAATGAAGCATGCAGCACAATATACTAGTCCATCAAATTGGGATATTCCATCCGAATACCTCAAAAATCTACTACATACCTTTTCACAAGTAGTACTAGTTTACAACTACCAATGAAAAGAAGGTTGGGGGGGCGATAAAGTCACATAGTAGACATGGTCAACCTTAATCTTATATTATAACCCAATACAATCTTATCTACTTATACGTATTTATCACATCACACTTACTTACCCAAGCGTACATTTAGACTACCTTCAGATTCCACATACAACCATGACTCTATAATTATAACTTATTGGCCAATCTAGTCATTTTCATACTTCAGGCAACCAACAATTCACTTTGACTAATAACCCTTTCTCTACCTTCTACTAAACTAACACACAAGGACGTATCACTTCATTACCAACTCAGTCTCATGCAAAAATATTCGGCTAAACATATATTCAATAAATTGCCCCTACCACTTTTCTTGCTATTGCGCCTCTAAAACCCCAGTTCAAACCAACACAAAAACAACAAGATGAACAATAAGTTTCTAGTGAATAGAAATAGCCTCACACTGCTTCACTAGACTTTGATTTTTTTGTTTGAACAAGCAAATGAGATGAATGACAAGGCAACTATGCTAGTGAATCGAAAGAGCCCACAAAGCTTCACTAGACTTTGAGTTTCAACAACACAATGATAACAAGATTACAAGAGTTAGAAACTTGACACACAATAGTCAATGATATAAGAATACACATCTTAATCTGTATAAATAAAAAATCTGAGTCAACTACTTCCCCTACAGACTACCATGCAATACACATATGCTACTACCAACCACATTAGTCTATCACTATAAATGGGTAGATCATCCTCAAACAACGGTTATGCAACTAAAATATTTATTTACACAAAAGTCACCCTCACTCTAACTGCTAACTTTGTGACTTCATATCATGAGCTTCTTGGTCCAACATCAATACCAATAGGTCATGACACCGACACATAACTTATACTACTACTTGGGTGGAAATACAGTTCCAACATTTTGCTACACATCATCCTTCCTTAAGCATGACATCTCCAACATAAATTTTTGAAAAAGATTGAATACACTTAATATCGCAGGCTGAAAAGCACGATTTTATCAAGATCAAGGTTCACACTAGAATCAATACACCCCGAAGCACTAATAGACTCTTGACAAGTCCTTGCACAATTTCAAAATGTTATATGGCTCAATCAGAAAGGACCATACCATTTAAACACTAAACTTCTGCACTTGAATCACCCCAATAATAAGACATACCTGAGAACATCATAGTAAGAAAATAATAGGGATGACTGTTACTTTTGTATGGGAGACACCACAACATGAATTAGAGTACGAAAGAGGAGCATTCTGACTCCATAGCATGAATTAGAGTATGAAGAAATAGACATTCCTAAACACCTTGTATCCTCCTGCTTATAAGTGTGATGCGCTATACACCCATAAATAAAACTTTACCCGATGCAATTTCGTAGATACCCTGGCAACATGAACCATGCTCTGATACCAAGTTTGTCATGACCCAAACTAGGGCCTTGGCCGTGATGGACATGCCAAACCATGAAGGCCCGAGAGACCTTATAAGTTGTTATCATATACACCATTCATACATATATAAATAGGAAATTCAAAAATAAAATATGCTATAGAAACATAGTCATATTCTAAATTTAGTTTAACAATGAGGAATAAAATCCAATATAAACTAAACATCATCTGAAATCGTCTATGAAATCTCTACTACATGAAAATCTGTTAAAAATAGGAAAAGGTCCCCAGTAGACCGAATCTAAAATAAATGACATAATTTGAAAGGACAGGCCTTCTGAAACAGAGAAGGCTCACTACTACAAAATCTGATCTGCTATCTAAATTATCTACTGCTTATTAGACCCCTAGACTGAGCCTCAGAACCTAAGAGATAGGGGGAGGGGGTCAATACAGATGTACTAGTAATACCGAACTCCCTAAGAACAAAACAAATAGCAAAATCAGTCCAATAGTTCAAGAACTATGTAACATTTTGATGACCTCTCTCGGATTCGTAAGAAGAACAAGAAGGGAAGTGATATCAAGAGTAAAACATAATAAAACAACAACAACACTTAGTGAACAAGA
The DNA here is from genome assembly GCF_002878395.1 of Capsicum annuum. Taxonomy (NCBI): domain Eukaryota; kingdom Viridiplantae; phylum Streptophyta; class Magnoliopsida; order Solanales; family Solanaceae; genus Capsicum; species Capsicum annuum. Next base: position 13,255,538 of record NC_061122.1, read on the forward strand.
TGCAATAACAACAACACACGGTTACAAGACAAGAACACAAACGGACTATACTAGATATAGACAAATGATTACAAGAAAGTAAAGATAGATAGATAGACAAAGGGATGGTATAATATTAACAATCCAAAAGCTTATTCCACTTTTGAACCTTTAATATCACACACAACCTAAACCTATCTCTTATGTGACCTCAAGGAAATCGAAATTCCCAAGCAATCTCCATTTCTAAGCACATGATCAACACAAGGATTCCACCTTGCTAAACACTCTCAAAGAGGCTACAAAATATATTCTCCAAAAATTTACCAAAAATTACCTAATTAGGTTCTATTTATACCTAGGTTAACTTATTACAATTTACTAAAAAACCCTTACAAAGGGCGGATGAACAGTGAATGCAGATGAACAGTGTACAGTTTTGGAGCTTGTGAAACTTGTTCTCTATACTTCAAAGCTTGTTCCTTGGATAGGCATACCCCCTATCTCGAGTCTTGATGCATTAGACCCCGATCATGATCATACCCGTATCATCCTCCCCTCCTTAGAAAGGATTTGTCCTCGAATCTAAAACTTGCAAAGTAATAGGAAGGATAAGCAAACAAAAGTTCCTCAAGGTATGAGGGTTTGGATTAGTGTAATCAATCATAGCATCTTGCCAAGGTGGACCAAACTTCACATATACCCAAACATCCCTCTTACCCAAATTCCCTAGCAAGGAAGAATCAACTAGTTTATCCACATAAGTGTGAAAGGAAACAAGGAACAAGCACTGCTTATCAAGTGGAAAACATAGACTCTTCTTGTAACAAAAATTAGACTTGAAAGCCGAGAGAGGAAAGACATACATTCCATGCACATTCAAGTCATTTCAAAAGACATCCTCATCACCACACTTCAAATGATCACCAGAATCAAATGGGTAGAGTGTCCATGGGCACGGTTAGGAATACACTTCCTTACCCCAACACTACTACAATAATTATCAAATGTCCCCCCGATACTATCATTTTCAATAACAAAAACATCTAGAGGGTCATCCTTAGTCATTCGGCCAACATGTTCAACATCATCATTTTCACACAGAAGTTAGTCTTTATGACTTCCATAAGACAATGTACTACCACTTTCCACAATGGCTTCAATACTAGGTGAATCAACTAGTGTATCCACAATCTTAAGTTGTACATTATCATCACAAAATACAGGCATATTTGGCTCACTTAAAGACAAACTATTATTCACACTTAGTTGGCTATTATCCTCATTCACAAGAGTGCAAAAGTTAGTTTGATTACCTTGTAGCTAATGTGGAGCATGGACACTCACGGGAATTTGATTAGGACGGCTTGGATGCTCCATCAAGTTATCCAACTTCTTGCACAGAGAGCCTTTCGTCCCTTCCAATCTTCCTTCCATTCTGTCCATTATTCGCGTATCTATCGCATCAAGCCTTGCTAACCCAACTAGGCATTTCAGCTTCATTCGTAATTGTCCCCATCAAGAGACACTAAGCCAACAACACGAAAACACAAAACACATTAAAGATTAGCAAAAATCAGTCCACAATTCGTCATAAAACAGTCCACAATACGTCTCAAAATAGTCCATAATCCCTCACTTTCACACTTTGGATTTTTCACTCTATTGGCCTTACATAACTTGCTTATACTCCAATGAGGTTACTTGGTCCCAATTGTGGCTCGAGGTTGGAGTAGATTCTTATTTGAAACGACTCAAATAAGTAATGTATGAACTTAAACCAAAAAAGATACTACAACTCAAAAATGAGAAAAGCACACAACAAACAATGGTAACACAAAGAACGTACACAAAACTAACTAACAAGCTAGTAGGGTATTACTGGGTTGTCAATTAGTGTCGAGCAAACAAACGAAACTAGGAGACAATAAAATGAAACTAAGAAATCTAAAATTTGAACTAAAAAATATTGCATGAACAGTAATTTAGTGATGTGGCAGTCCACTATTGGCCTTGAGTTTTATCAAAATTTTATTTCCCAATTTCAAGTCTTGATCAATATACAATTTGGAATTAGTGGATTTGGTTAATTGAGGGAAAAGTGGTCTTGGAGCCTTTTTGTTCAAATTTCAAAGGCAGAACTTGACTTCTTTGAACTTTCTTCTTAAAACAAGGTCCTTAAATCAAGGAAAAGTAGATGAAAAGTCTTTGAAGTGATAGGGACAAGTCTTTCACTAACAACTACTACAAGCTTGTCTTTCACCTTTTTAGATCTAGTTTGCACTTTAAGGATTAACAAGATGATGAAAGGGTGAAGAACCTTAAGAACACAACAACAAATCCAAGAACAACAAGAATTTCGGTTTCCAACTCCACTAGAACAAGACCTTCAAATCAGCCAAGGTTTAGGTAACAACAACATCCAACTCGGCCACACCTTGTTCACATCAATAACTTCAACAAGTTCAAGTTCAATCTTAGATTTGGACACTTTTTAGTGTTGATGAGAAAGAAACCAATACTAGAAAAACTTTAAAAAAACAAAAGACTACAATTTCTAGACACACAACAAAAAAATCTTGGCCAAGATAACAACAATACAATTTTCGGCCAAGAACACAAAATGGACAGATTTGCACTTTTCTGGAATTGTTTTTCAGTTTTTGGCTTTTTTTCTTTTAATTTTCGTCCAAGAGATCCCACGGTTGGTAGTGTAGGAAAAAAATAAGCCTTTATTTGATACGAAATGATACCAAAATTCCCAAGAACACAATAAAACAAACACCAAAATCAGTCCAATAGTTCAAGAACTACAGACCATTTTGATGACCTCTCTCAGGTTCACAAGAAGAACAACAAAAGAAGTGATATCAAGAGTAAAACATACTAAAACAGCAACAACACTTGATGAACAAGATTCAATAACAGCAACACATGGTTACAAGACAAGAACACATATGGATTACACTAGATATAGACAAACAATTACAAGAAAGTAAAGATAGATAGATAGACAAAGGGATGATATAATATTAACAACCCAAAAGATTATTCCACTTTTTGACCTTTAATATCACACACAACCTAAACCTATCTATTACGTGACTTCAAGGGAACTAAAATTCCCAAGCAATCTCTATTTCTAAGAAAATGATCAACACAAGGATTTTACCTTGTCCAAGGATTCCACCTTGCTAAAGACTCTTAAAGAGGATACAAGATATATTCTCCAAAAAACTCCCAAAATGACCTCATGAGGTTCTATTTATACCTAGGTTAAATTATTACAATTGACTAAAAAACCCTTGCAAAGGGCGGATTAATAGTGAATGCAGATGAACAGTGAATAGTTTTGGAGCTTGTGGGACTTGTTCTCTACACTTCAAAGATTGTTCCTTGGATAGGCAGCCCCCCGAGCTCGAGTCTTGACGCATTGAAACCCCATCATGATTGTACTCGTATCAACTGGTATGCAAAGCAATCCAAAATAATGCTTTTATATAAATAAAATAGTTGAGAGCTACTCATAAAATATCATGTATGATATGAATTCAAGAAGCATGGGCAGTTTTGATAAATCATAAAACTTTCAGTCAATGCAGTTTCTGATCTTTGTATTACTTCTGAGATAGGTGGCACACCCCTAAAATTCTAATATTCCACAGGATGTATGGAATCCGCAATTGACTCGGCGGGGAAGCCCCCAACCCGAGTGTGTCGTAAGAGTTGGAGTTTTTGATTTTTATACGACACACGACACTAGGCCAGCGTAGTATAATATACTCAAATCGACGAATCACAATTTTGGGCAATAAGTTATCTGAACTCATGCCTTCTTCGGGAAACCACCTAAGCTCTCTTTATGCCCAATTTTATCCTATTTTGAATAATGTATTTTTTCCTAGTTTCATTATATGACAATCTTATTTCAACCATGTGTTCTATTCTGTTCTAAATTACCATGGCATTATCTTAGTTGGTGTCGTCACACCAAGACTTACAAGTCCTATTTTCAGAGCCATAATGTATCATGCATGATTCCTTCATAAGAACTCAATTCAGACCACCCAAACATGCAAATAATTTAAGAGATTTCATGTTGCGAAACATAAGTCAAAACTATGCAAGAATTCCTCAAACATATAGCGGTCATGTGCTTTTGGCAAAATCATGCACTCTTTCATTATATGAATATTTTCACATTTATCAACATAACTACCCTCTCTCTTTTGCGATCAAAATTATAATCTGAACATGACTTTATTCAAAACCTTTCATATCAAGCTTTTCGAAACACATTCGGAACAATTCATAGCATGTCATAAGTAAAGGAAAAATCATAACCAGAGAGGGATTTTACATGAATCATGCTCTCAATTCAATCATCAACCCTAAAACACATACATATATACATATATCACTTTTAATTAATTTGGGGGAAGGCCTAAAGGCCAAAACAATATCATCAATGCTTCTAAAACATGAATATGTTAAAAAGTCTGAAACCCTTTTCCTAAAAACATGATTTCTATGCCCATGATATTTTAGGAAAACCTCATGTACCTTAAATTATAAGATCTGAAAGATGGAACCTGGATCTAGATAGATGACACTCGAATCTTGATTTGTTTCTTGAATATCTTCACTTAGGAAGATGAATTCTTGATCTATGGAAGGGAAGGAAACTTGAATTTTGATTTTTTTTCTTGGAGATCTTGAACTTAAGGATTGATTTTCTTGATTTCTTGATCTTGAAGGAAATCCTAGTTTCCATCTTGCTCTTGAGAGTAGAGAGGATTGAGATTTTGTAAAACTAATAATATATGGATCATAATGCTTAGGGTTCAATTTATATTCATGGAGAAAGTGTTTGGAGTGAGGGAAAGACCAAAATACCCCTACGAAATCACTTCTCAGTTGCTGAAATTTTCAGCTGATGACCAAGGCTGATAAGCCGTCAGATCTGTGATAGCCTGTCAACCCAGGTCGTCACTAAGGAGCTGAAATTTATGATTTTCTGCCTAAGGCTGACGACATTTTCTGATAAGGCATCAGAAATGTTGTCAGAAATGTGATAAGCCGTGAGATATGTCGTCGGATAGTTTCCAAGATGATATGTTGAAGTAAAACAAGTATAACTGTTTACTCCGATATTGGATTTGGGTGAAATTGGTATCATTGGAAAGATAATTCGAATAAATTTCATTTGATATATATTAGTCCACTCAGTTCATTATATACAACGAGTTATGCTTGATTGAAGTTGACCCAATTTTTGACGCTCACTAAAACTTGAACGATAGGAAAGTTTTCTACTAGTCCTTGAGTTAAGGGACCTCTATGATCTTGACTCATGCTCAAATAGATTCCTAAACTACAGTAATGATTAACACACAAAATTTGAATTGGATTTATGGCCCTTTTGAACATCTACGTGTAGGAATGACGGTTTATGTTCTAGCCCAAAACTGCGGGGTGTTACAGGTAGTTTGTCAACATCACAGGTATGCGGCCTTTCCCGAGATCCTTCTAACGTGGGATGCTTGGCTCACAAATCTGCCCACAAAAAGTCTTCGCAGGAAAAGCCGACACAATCTTTTTCCATTTTTATCATTTTTGTGGTAAGAAGGGAAACCTTAGGGCAACAGTAAAGTTGTCACTGTGTTACTTATAGGTCTCAAGTTCAAGCAGTAGAATCAGCTATTGATGCTTGAATCAAGGTAGGTTTCCCACATTGTATCCCTTGGGATATGGCCCTTCCCTAAACCTTACGTAAACACAGAATCCTTCATGTACCAAAGTTGTAGTCATCATTGACACAAATCTATACATATGATTGACTAGGTTTCTCGCTAATCTATGAAAGGCTTATTCACAACCACGGAAGAGTGTGATCTTCAATATAAACCTAACAACGGTCTTGAATACAAGTACCATCAATATATTGTTTCTTCCAATCAAGTAAAATAAATTCATCTGTCTTGGTTCATGGCATGTATAGCCTACATATATTGTATAACAACTAATGAAATATCATCTTTCTCAAGTGTATCACATTCTTAATGCCATGCCAAGAGGAAGATCGAAAAATTGCGAGATATTTATTAGACTAGGGAGTTTGCTGTCATCAACAAAGAATCTGATATGAGTTTCCGTTACAACAGAGAACTATTTAATTGTCCTTGAAGAGCTTATAATTGAAAAACAGATCATCCACACAGCTATAACACTTTCATACACTAACAAAAATTGACATTATTATTCAAAATGCATACTTTGACAAGTCAAAAAATAATTAAAAAAAACATTGATTCACTTCTGTGATAACCAAATAATCTAGGCTATAGATACATTCAATTATGTATCGAGAGGCCTTGTATACTCCAAATGTAAATCCATCTTAGCAAAAATATTTCATATCCTTAAGAGTTTTCATATCCTTAGAGTTGGACATGAATGAGGATGAAGCCTAATCCAAATACAATATTATATGTTCATGATTACTCCAACAAAGAAGCTTTTTCTAGCACTATTTGGTTATCATCTTAATGCATGTTAAGTCGATGTATAAGAGTATAAACTACAAGTCGACGTATAAGAGTATAAACTACTTAGGTGAGACCACATGTGTTATCAAGATCGAAGACAAAATATTCTAAAACATAAACTCAAAGTATTTTAAATCAATACAATGACGCTGCTTTCGAAGGATCTGGCACCGAAAGCTTAATCTTTTTATGGGCAAGGGGATTTGGTTCAATCTCCATAGTTTGATCGATAGGTCATTGCTCTAGCGTTATCTCAAGACTAAAGACCGGCACCGCAGGTGATATATCATGTTCCTATAGTTAGGACAAAAGAGTGGCATCATAACGGAGACATTGTAATCTATAAAATATGGACCAAACGATGCGTAGTAAGAGAGCTAACTGGCACAATGGATGGGACTTGAGGTACCACATTGTCCATAGTTTGTTGCAGCCTGAGAATTAAAAAAAAAGTTACTCATTTAGATTATAGTTGTCTAAAAAAAAGTTAAATTCAACTTAGAAAAGTCTAGAGAACACCTCAGCATAGGGCTCTTCGGCATGCTCGGCATGCTTAGAGTTGAACATACTATAGAACTCATACCACCAATCTTGTAGAAACAAAACGCAAAATAAATAACTGTACATTAGCACAACACCACAAACAAAATGATCAGTCACTATGTTGTGAACATCCTTCCAAAATAAAGAATAGTAATTAACGCAAATTTAGAAACACGAAAAGCACTTTCCAGAAAAAACTAACTTCCGATAAGAGCACCAAAAACTTCAAAGGATGACATTATCAATCATTCCGTCCAATCTTTTTCCTATGGGTAGTCTTTTCTTTTTAGACCGTTTAAAATAATAATAATAATAATAATAATAATAATAACAACAACAACAACAACAACAACAACAACAACAACAACAACAACAACAATAATAATAATAATAACAATAATAATAAAAATAATAATAATAACAACAACAACAACAACAACATAAACAACAACAACAAAAAAATTCTATATCTAAATTTTTTAAATAATATTTTTATTTTAATTATATGTTAATATAAAAATTGACATGACATGTTGAAACCTACTACTATATACAAGGATACTTTTGGTACGTACGTTACACTCCGTCTATCCTAATTTATATGGCAAACTTTCTTTATTAGTTTGTCATCAACTAAATGACTCAATTATATATTTAAGAACAATTTAGCTTTAAAATTCTTATTTTACTATAATAAAAAATTTAATTTAGCCGTCATGTTTCAAAAGACTCCCTTTCTTTCTTATAATCGCTCCTAATGACACATAAATTTAAATAAAGAATTAGAAATTTATTTTGTGGTAAAGAACTTTCTTTTTTCTAAAACGCAAGGCATTTGAAACCAATACAAAGAAACCTGCTTCAGAAGTATCTGGCATCGAAAGTATAGCCGTAGCAAGAGGATCGGAGTAATTTGGTTCCATCTACATTGTTTGATTAGTGAAAATACTAAGTTCCTCTCCTTCATCCGAGAAGGAATAAAACCGACTGTTATGTCGCAACTTTAAAAAAAAAATATGTTTCTGCCTTGGAAATGTAAACACATACTCTGGCCTCCCACTGTTGAGGCATATATGGAATCAACTCCATCAAGTGGCTGTATGACACATGAAAATCAAAAAGAGTTAGAAATCTAGAGATTCACGAACTTCAACAACAAAATTGATGCTTTCACTATGCTATATCTAAGCACTAACTAGTTATCCAGAAAGACAACATAGAATTGGATAAATTCAATTTTACGGTCATAATTGCATTGCACAAAACCCAATGGAAATGTGATTTTGTTCAAGAACGAATCAGAATAGATATAACACGAAGTTAAGTGAAGATGTAAACAATATAAAATATATCAAGCGCAGAAATGTTGGTCCGTATAAGAAATAAACACAACATGTTGTTACCTAAAATTGCTTTCAAATGACACTAGCTGAGTTGGATGATGCATATCAACAAAGATTAAATCATACATGAACGCATAGTCAGGTGTCGTCAGGTGTAAGGCCGACACCATAGGATATATATTATGCTCAAGCAATTGCATGATCAAATGAGGAGAAGGCGCAGTCACAACAAAGGGGATATGAGATACAACATTATAAACAGTCTGTACTTCCTGAGAATTAAAAACAATTATGTTGTAACACCCCGCATTTTGGGCTAGAACGTAAACCATCATTCCTGCACGTAAAGGTTTCAAAGGCTACAAATCCAATGTGAATTTAGTGTTTTAATTAATTTTGTATTGTGGGAATCTAGTTGAGAATAAATTGAGATCATAGAGGTCCCTTAACTCAAGGACGACTCAAAAATTTTTCTATCGATTGAGTTTTGGTAAGCGTTTAAACTTGGGTCAACTTCAATCGACGATAAATTTTTTATATAATGAATTAGAGAGCCTATTATATATCAAATAAAATGTCTTTCAATTCTATTTCCAATGCCACCGGTTTTTCCTTAATCCAATATCAGGGTAAAATGGTATGCCTATTTTACAGTAAGGTGTCAGGCTGCCTAAGCAGCGTCGGATGGGCAGACGGTCCGTCAGGCCTATGACAGTCCGTTGCAGGGACCATCGCCCCAAAAATAGTGACTTAGTCATTTTAAATGAAATGACGGTTATGGGGATGGTTCGTTGGGTCCGTGACGGTCCGTCGGGCCATCCGTCGGTCATCCCGAAGCTCAAAAATGTCATTTTTTTAAAGGGTTGTTTTGGTACTTTTCCTCTTTAGAAAACTTCCCCAATGGATTTAATTACACCCTAACACATTATTAATAAATTTTCATCAGTTGCAACATCAAAAACTTCCTTCTTCACACTCAAAATAAGATCAAATTATGGTTTTTCTACAAGAACAAGAAATCAAGACTCAACCTTTAAGTTCAAGTTTTTCAAGGAACAAATCAAGTTTTGAGTTCTACTCTTTAAACCAAGTAATAAAAGGCATGTGGGGTTTTACTAAACTACATGGGCTCGTTGAAAACTCTTCGAATAAAATTTAAAGTTATAGAAATCATGAATTCTTGAAGGGGTTTTGGAATTTACATTACAGTTTTTCCTTATGAATTATTCAGTGGTAAAATTGATTTGGTCTTGAGGACTTTCCCCTAACTTTGATTTATAAATATGTTTGAGTATATATATATATATATATATATATATGTATGTATGTATGTATGTATGCATGCATTGATGAATTAGAATGATGAATTGAGATTGTTTAAGACTTGATTATGGTTTTGAATTAAAGAGGGGGTGTTTTAATTGGTGTTGAAGGTTAAAGACTTTTACTAAGAAAATTGCATGTTTTGTCACAAATTTCATGACCACCACATATTTGTTGAAATGCTAAAAAGAGTGATCTTTACATAGCTTGATAAATGTTTTGAATTCTAAATTTGCTTGAATTGTTTGAAGTATGGTTGTTTGAACTTTATGTTTTGAAAGAAGAGATTATAATATGATATTTTATGGCTTAGAGATTCGACTTGGAAGTCAATAGTATGACGATACCATATAAATAAATGTCATAATAGAGTAAGAGTTTCAGATTTGATTTCAGAGAATACATGTCTTAAAAGAGCTAAAAATAGGCTTTAAGAGAGTTAGGTGATTGCCCAAAGAAGGCTTGAGTTCAAATAACTCCTAGCTCAAAATCGTGTTTTGCCGATACGGGTTTATTATGTCCCCAAGAAGGACCATAAGCTGGCCTAGTCCCCTGTGGCGTATCAAAGACAGAGACTCTAACCCTTGTGGCAAACTTGAGTCTAGGATTTGGCTGCCAAGTCAAGGGCAGATTCCTTATAGCTCGTGAAATTTTAGAGTTGTAGGGTATACCACCTAGCTCAGAAGTAAGATAAAGAGTGAGTCATGGATTTCAGATAATTGTTCAGAGTCTTATTAATATGCCCGTGTGTTTTTAACAATTTTATGCATGATATTTCAGAATTGCTCTCATCTATGTTATATATAAAAACACATTATTTTGGATTGCTCTGTGTACCAGTACATCTGTATTGACCCTCTATATTTCAGGATTTTGAGAAACAGTCCTAGGATCCCGTAAGTCGTAGATTGACTTGACAGAAGTTTGCAGCTGGTGAGCCTCCCTTACTTTGAAAGATTTGGTTATGAAACTTGATATTGTTATTTTATTTTGATTCATGGTCCGACTGGGGCCTTGTCCCAGATGTCAGACATATGTCATCTCCAGTTGTTAGAGATTTCACAGACTGATGTTAGACGTTGTTAGAGGTTTATGGTTCCCATTCCAAATTGTTCAATTGAATTATGATATTGACCATGATTTCATATTGATTTATATTTCCACATCCTTTCTTTATTGTATAAGTATTGTGCATGATTACTAGATGTAGAAGGGAACCCGGGCCTCCATAGTTTGAGATGTCCGTCACGGCTAGGGCCCTGGCTCAGGCCGTGATACAACTCATTCTATCAAGATACCAAAATAGTCCACAAAATGTGAGGAGGACAAGCAACACAAAGGGATACAAGATGACAAACACAAAAACACACGGATTTGCAAAATAATGAAAGGATAGATAGTGAGACCAAGATTATTACAAGATTAAGAACCAAGTATATTTCAACATTAATCCCTAATGAATGTAATAATCAAAACCACACTCTTACGGTGACCACCAAGGTAATCGACTCACCTCAAGATCCACCATTTCGAAGCAAAGAACAATATTGGCTTTTCCAAGCCCTATACTAAGGATGACTTTTCCAAGTCCTAAATACGACTATACTAAGGTGTTCTACGTTTAAGAGAGAGGATTTCAAGTGTTTCAATCTTTCATCTTTCATAAACTAACTAGCAAATGAACTAATAGAACCTATTTATAGTCTAACTTATTACATAACAAAATGAGCACAATACCCTTAATCAAAAGGGGTGGTCATGGAGTGTTACTTGGACAAGGATAAGTAACAAAAATGTCCTTAATGAAGTCCTAAAACCGTGAGTCCTTAATCTTCAATGCTCCAAGCAATCTTTCACACGTGGGATTGCTCTCTGGTGTACTCAAATCAGCCCCTCCATGTAGGATCTCTTTTTCTTAATGTGACCAAAGGTTGAAGCCCCACGTACTGACTTCGAATGATGTCATTGAAAGATAAGGAGGCCATTTGAATCGTATCATCCTCCCCTTCTTGAAAAGGATTCGACCTTCAATCTAAACCTTGCAAAACCAAAGAAAGGACAAACAGATACAAACTCCTCATGGCATGAGGGTTAGGGTAAGAGTGACAAATCACCTTAACATGCCATGGTTGCACATATTTAGAATATAACCAAGGATTCTTTGAACTAAATATTACATAATTAATGAAAAATGCACAAAGGATTTGTCTATAGAATTCACCAAAAATGATACTTTGCTTGTCATGTAAACCAAGAAACAAGTTGGGTGTACCATCATCACCAATTCTATATTTCGCACTGGGGTCAAATGGGGAGAGTGGCCATAGACACAGGTCTAGGAAATACTCCCCTTTCCTGTGGTCTCCACCTAAAATTAATGGCATACTCTCTATAATAGCATATATATTATCTAGAGAAAATTGAAAGTGGAGTAAGGTATCACTCAAGTCGACTTCTACTAAGGTTCCCTCATGTGTGTACTCATTACTAGTTTCACAATCATCACCATGAGTACTCTCAACAATAAAGTCATACAAAGTAGAAGGAGAAGTAGTTTTCAAAACCACACATCCCTTACCCTTAAAAGTACTCTCATCTTCCAAGAAGAGATTTCCATCTTTAGGAGAAATGTTGTAACACCATAGTGGGTTAGCATATCAGCTATAGCTTCTAAGGAAAGCTATACCATCATTTCTACCACTAGGTTCATTAGGAGTGGTTATATCATCTTCAAACAAGACATTATACCTTAAGAGAGCATGATCTATTTCCTAGGCAGATTTGGAACAAACACGTTCATCACTCTCTAAGAGATCAATCAAAGAGATTTCAAGTACAAGATTATCCAAAAAATAGCTCTCGGGTTCACTCCTATTACTTTGATCAATATTTTCAACATCATCACACACTTGAAATTCATTAATAAAATCACACACATCCTCAAGTGGTGGGCAATTTTCACACAAAAGTTGATCAACATAAATTTCTCAAGACGATGTACTTTCATTTAACATAATGGTTTCAACACTAGGTGGATATAAATCGATCTAACAAGAAGAGTCGATTTGGTCATCAATAGGATCAAATAGTGTATCCATACTTAAACAAGTACATTATCATCAAGTGGCAAAGAAACAATAGACTCACATATAGGAAAGCTATAACTCACACTCAATTGGCTACTAGCCACACAATTATCATTCACATTAACAAAAGTGTAAGGGTTAGCTATTTTACCTTGACGTTCATGAGTATGTTAATCTTTACCTCGGTGTGAAAGTCCATTACAAGATTGGGCAGCAACTTCCTTCAGAAAGCTCTTACCGCAAGTTGTTTGGCCAATTAGATTTTGAGGGAAGAGTTTGGGTAACAATTGGCATATAATTTCAATGTGTTGTTGCATATCTTCAAGATCGTCATGGATACGATCACACGTGGCCTTGAAATTATGTGAATCCATGATACCTAAAAAAAAAAAAAAAAGACAACAATAAACAAACTAAAACAAAAAGCTCCTTACCAACACTCGATACAGTCACCTTTGTGATTCTCACAATTAGAGCGGCAAATATTGAAAGTTGCTTATACTCTGGTAGTCAATAAGATTCCAATCCTACTTGGCAGCCGGAATGGATTCTTGTTTTGATTGACTCAATACATAAAACAAAATTCACTTATGAAGTTGAAATAAAGAAGTTACTACTAGTTACAAATGAGAAAAGCACACAAATAATGAAGACACAAAAGAAAATTTTCAAAAACTAACTTACAACTTAGTAGGTATTTACTAGTTGCCAATTAGTGTAAGAATAAAAAAAATTAAACCAAGAATAAACAATAAGAAACTAAGAATCCAATATTTTGAGCCCTAAGTTTCGGTATTGTACAAAAATTGGTGATGTGGCGGTCTAGGATTGGTTGTAGTTTTTGAAAGGTTCTTATTTTTTCAACTTTGAAATTTTGGTTCAATTTTCAATTCTTGAAGATATGTATTTCAGCCTTGGGGAAGAAAAATATCAAGATTGGAGCCCTTTTTCACATTGAAAAAGATTCGAATTGTGTTACACCTTTTGGGAAAGACACCTTTTTGAAGGGTTAGTGGCTCTTTCCTCTTTTGGACACCTAGAAAAGTGTTCTTTTCCCTCTTTTAGTACCAAGTTTTTGTAGATCTTTTTGTCCTCCTTCCCTTTTGGTGGGTCTTTGGGATTTGTTTTAAAGACTAAAAAAGGCCTCACTTCTTTCCACTTGGCTTTTGGATCAAACAACAGTAATGCCCCGATTTTCTGAAATAAAATGCTACATCGTGCTCATGACCTCGAAGGACCACAAGCTAACCCATGAATGATATATGTACATGTAAACTGCATAATATCTCATAAAATATACGGAAACATGAACTGTAAGGACATAAGGTTCAATACTAATACATATTTGAAAAATATGGTATATCAATACCAAAAAGGAACATAAATACTGAAATTTGAATATCTAATCTGACATATAGTCCGAAAAACTCTAACTGAACTGAATAAGGAGTTGATGGAACATGTCCCCAACTAACTCCAACTACTGAAATAAAGTGAAAAATGAAATAGAAATAAAATCATTATGTCCTCGAAGGATGAGGACTCACGTCTAACTCTGACTGCTGATCCTGGAATCTACTGCTGATTTGGAGCTTATGCCTCTGAACCTATGGTGTAACATAAGAGAAAGCACCATAGCACAAATGTATCAATACATCTGAATGTACTGAGTATACAAGTGAGGTAGGCTAAATGCAAAGGGTTATATGCATGGAAAATACTGACTGATATGAACGTGAGAGTACATATATACATACATAACTATAACTAAACTCATAGAGATACGAACTACTGAGTCTGAATACTGACAACATGAGTGTACTGATAATGAGATTCTGAAAGACAAAGTTTACTGATATTGATATGTAAACCACTAGTAAGTGATAGATCTAATACTGTATTACTGATAGACTAAGAGACTGATATTTCATTAATGATAAATGAATGATTGTTTCTGACAGTTTGAATTATGAAGAACTGATCTGATTGACTGTATCTGACAGTCTTCAAGATGAGTACTGATAGCATGAGTTTTGATAACTGTTGTGATTGATAGCATAAGTGAATCTATCTCATAGTCCATAAATCTGAAGGAAACTATCTGAGTTCTATTTTATTTCTAAGTTGACTGTATCTGACAGCCCTAATATATTGAAATTTGAAGAGATATCTGAGTTCTTTACTGAGACTGGGTAGCTATAGCTGATAATCCTAAAATCTATAACTGAAATTATGGGAAGTAATTATCTAACCGACATGCCTCAAATACACTATTATAGCTAAGCTGGGATCCAATACTGGCACTGGTAAGGACAGTTGTGAGAACCCTATACTGGCAGGTACTCAATAAGAACGGTAGGAACCCTAAACTAATGGGTTAAACACCTCATAAACCCTAATCTGACGGGTTAAGATGTCTTAACCTACACTGGCTAAACTAATGGGTTAAGCCACCTCATAAACCCTAATCTGACGGGTTAAGATGTCTTAACCTACACTGGCTACGTCTGGAACACAAGGATGACTACTAAGAATCAGACCCTGAACTGGCGGATGAGTTCCCATCCTTGGGTTCACTCGGTGCTAACTTCTACTCCCATCTGAAGGACACTGAACTGAATAACTAAGCTGAACTGAATAACTGAACTGAATTGATTAGCTGAACTGATACTGATTAACTGGAATGATACTAGTGGTATTTGTTAGTAGAGCTAAACTAAGTTTGCTGGATTCCAATGACTGATGGAATGTACTGAGCTCTGAGGACTGGTTGAGAGTGCTAAAGTTATTGAGATTGACTATGAATAATAAGGTTGCTGAGGTTACTGAGCACTGAGATTACTGAGATTACTGAGATTTCTGAGTTTTCCTGAGTCACATGACTGACTGAATTCTATAGATCATCTTGACTGAGAGTATCATGAAAACATGACATGGCTCTAGGCACACAACTATATTTTTCTGGTACAAGTACCCCCAAGACTCGATGGAAGGAAATTTACACAACTTGAATTTCTTGAGTACACGACCATCAATAAAAATCCATAATACATGATTGGGGGATTTCATAAATCTCATATTCTAATATCATGGGCATTCCAATAATATTACTATTGATAGCAATCGCATGGAAACCATTCAAGCGTAAGGGAATGGAAACATGTAACGTTTAGTTCATATTGTAATAATTTGGGGATATTATACTTCATGTGTTTATTCAACATCTCAAACATGGTAGGGAAAGCATGGATATATTTTGTGTACATAATTTATATCTCCATTATCATACATACTTTATACCACAACAATAACAACACATAATTTGCATGGAAATTCATATTGGAGTGTATGACTAAATGAACTTGTTATTTAGATATCATGAAATCATGTAACTATGAAGTTCTAACATACTAGGCATTTTATCGAACAGCTTGCATGCATTCTTTAAGGCATAGGTGGATTTCTTACTTGCATTCTATCAATCCATCTAAAGATCATGTTTTTCAACTAACAACATAACTTTCATGAGATATACAAACACGATACTATTATATAGCAAAATAACCAAGCATCAACATGGGTATGATCATATCACCACAATCAACCAAGCTTTTGTATTTTAAAGATTGATTCTTGAACTCCACGGACGAAAGGAATTCATGGATGAACACTACGCATACCTTGGAAGGGCGGTTCTTGATGATTGGCGGAGGAATTTCCTTGAAATTGGATCTTCAAGCTTAATTATGCAACCCTAGTTGTTTTTCTATTTTAGTGCTATTGGATGATCAGCTTTGAGATGTAAATAGGGTTGTAATGTGTTTAGAAGCTATATATTTTGTAGGGTTAAGTTTAGGGACGTGTAAGGAGTGTTGAAAGACTTAATTACCCTTAAATAACTCAAAACGGAGTGTTTTTGGCACCTGGAACTGACTTTGGCGGCGCTCAAGTGATTGACTAAGCTAGGTTGGGTGGCACCTAACCAATCGCCTATGTTTGGATTGGGAGGCGCCTAACCAATCGCCTATCCTTACTGTCTCTCACGAAAAAGGGCATAACTTTTCACTCGGGTATTAGATTAAGGCAAAATTGGTATCGTTGGAAAGCTAATTCGATTCTCTACAATTTGGTGGGTCTAAATCAGCCAAAATACCAAAATAAAATATAGTTATACTCATTCAAAGATGACCCTTGCAAAATCAAACACTAAAACTTGATGGATTCAAAAACTCTTAGCTTGTATTACCTTAAGTGACTCATATGAACATGCCTAATGTATCAAAGCTATCTTATCGCTAGGATACTCATTGTAAGTCATGCACTAAAATGCTACTCACAGTATAGGAGGTTTCATACGTAGAAAAAAAGATTCGTCTCCTAGCTTAGAAACATACGGGGTATTACAACAACACTATTGAAGAACCTTTTTGCAACTAGACATGAAGATAGTCTAGAACAACAAGAACTTTCAATAGAAGTTTGAAAACCTAGCCTCACGTTGAAACTCCAACAATAAACAACACCTTTATCAATATTAAAAACCACAACAAAATACCAAAAACATGAGGTCAAACCACCTTCAAGTTTTGGTCCACAGAACAACACCAATGATGTTCAAGTTCTTGAAACCGTAACAACAATACCAACAACAATGTTCAAGCTCAACTAGGATCTAGACTCAATCTTGTTAGTGAGGAAAAAACTAACACTTAGAAACAACTAAGACAATCCAAACATACCTAGATTTATACACAAATCTCGGCCAAAATAACAACAACAACAAGAATACAATTTCGGCCAAGAACACCAAAAAATGGACAGATTTGCCTCTTTTTGATTTTTCAGTTTTCTAACACTTTTTTTGTATTTTCAAGTTTACAAGCCCAAGATTTATCTTGTGGGAACAAGATCAAGACATGATCTCATAACAAATGATAAAAATCAGTCCACCAAGATGCCAAAACAGTCCACAAAACGTGAGAATAACAAACAACACAAAGGGATACAAGATGACAAACATAAAAACACACGGATTTTCAAAATAATGAAAGGATAGATAGTGAGACCAAGATTATTACAATATTAAGAACCAATTATATTTAAAAATTAACCAATTATATTTAAAAGTTAACTCCTAATGAATGTAATAAGAAAAACTACACTCTTACGGTGACCGCCAAGGTAATCGACTCACCTCAGGATCCACCATTTCCAAGCAAAGAACAATATTGACTTTTCCAAGCCCTATACTAAGGATGACTTTTCCAAGTACTAACTAAGACTATACTAAGGTGGTCTACTCTCAAGAGAGAGGATTTCAAGTTTTTCAATCTTTTATCTTTCATAAACTAACTAGCAAATGAACTAATAGAACCTATTTATAGTCTAACTTATTACATAACAAAATAACCACAATACCCTTATTGAAAAGGGGTGGTCATGGAGTGTTACTTGGACAAGGCTAAGTAACCAAAATATCCTTAATGAAGGCACAAAACTATGACTCCTCAATCTTCAATGCTCCAAGCAATCTTTCACACGTGGAAATGCTCTTTGGTGTACTCAAATCGGCCCCTCCATGTAGGATCCCGTTTCCTTAATGTGACCAAAGCTTAATGCCCCACATACTGACTTCGAATGATGTCATTAAAAACTAAGGATGCCATTTGAATCGTATTAGGTCGTGACAAATGCATTTAGATTATAATGCTCTGAAAAGGTTGAATTTAACTTGGAAAAGTTTAGGTAATACCTCAGCATTGGATTCTTGGGAATGTGCAGCTTGAAGAGACGTGTATGTATCGTAGAAAAAATCCCACCATTCCTTTGGAAATCCCTCCGGGGATTCAATAGAGAAAACAAATTGCATAAATTAAATAATTGTAGAACATCACAACAAATAAAATTAGCAGTCAATAACTGGTCCATCTCTCCAAAATAACAAATAGCAATTAATGCAATTTAGAAACACGAAAAGCACTTCCAAGAAAAAGTGATATGGCCCAGTTTACTTTTTAGTCACACGAATAAAACTAGTCATGGGTCTATCAAAAACAACTTCTATGCTTTTTCTAAGGTAGTGGTATGAACTACATACATTCTACCCTCCCCGGACCCCACTTTGTGGGATTACACTTGGTATGTTGTTGTTGATGTACTCTTATGTATAAAACTAAAATGACATCAAAGGAATAAACAAATTTCTTAAATTAGTTATTGTTGTTTGAGTTAGAGTAGGTTGTGTAGGTCACTTTGGGTGAATGCAGGATGCTTAGTGCCTCGAGATTATCATTCATTTGAAATTAACTACTGATTCACATCCCTTTTTATTATAGATTAGGATGAATGCATGATGCTCCGTGCCTTGAAATTATCATTCATTTGTAGTTATCTATTGATGCTTGGGTTAGTGTAGCCTACCTAGGTCACATTCCCTAGGGTTACAGGCCTTTCCCCCTAATTTTGGTGAATTCATGATGTTTTATGCCTCAATATTATCATTAATTTGAAGTTAGCTATGATGCTTGGATTAAGAAAGGATTCGTAGGCTACATTTATTTGGGAAGGTGGGGGGGAGGAATTTCTACCTGACTTTGGGTGAATTCACTATGGTTTGTTCCTCGAGATTACCATTTGTTTGAAGTTATATATTAATGCTTGGGTTAGGGTGGCCAACCTAAGTTACATCCCCTAGGACTGCGGACTTTGGGAGAATGTAGGATGCTTCGTGCCTCGAGATTATCATTCATTTGGAGTTGGCTACACCAACCCAAGAATCATTAGCTAACTCTAAATGAATGATAATCTAAAGGAAAGAAGCATCCTACATTCACCCAAAGTCCAGGAAAAAGGCCAAAGCCTAAGGGGATGTAACTTAGATTGACTACCCCAACCCAAGCATCAATAACCAACTTCAAATGAATGATAATCTCGAGGAATAAACCATAGTGCATTCAACCAAAGTCCGGGAAAAGGGACCCCTACCTAAGTCGATATAACCTAGGTAGCCTATCCTACCAAGTATCGAAGGTAACTTCAAATAAATGATAATCTCGAGGCACGAAGTATCATGCATTTATCCAAATTTCGGGAAAAAGATCCGCAGACCCAAGGGATGTGACCTAGGTAGGCTACGCTAATCCACACAACAGTAGATAACTGCAAATAAGTTTTAAACTTGATGTACTAAGCATCCTGAATTCACCCAAAGTTACCTATAGAACCTACTTGTAATGCCCCAAAATTGGGTCCCTAGACATCACAAGGTGCTTAGGATCACAAGTGACCCCAAGCTAACCCTTCTACTGGCATAACTCATAAGCAAATGAACAAAAAGTATAAATCTATAAAAATTTGGGGAAAATAACTCTTTTCTGAAAATGGTAGATACAAACCTAAATTTACAAGATTACAAGTTTGCTTTTACAACCAAAACTGAAATGGAATACAACTTCTACTGACTGTCTATAAAGCCTCTACTAGTAATGACTGTAGGTAGCTAGGTTATACTCCCGACTAACCCAACTCAATATGACTGAATAAAGAAAATACAATACTTCTCAAACTGTATAACTAAATCAAGCCCTTGAATCAAAAGGACTCATCACCTAGTGACTAGATGCCGTGAACTGATTGGATCTGAAGATGTACACTATACCTTGTACCTACATTCCAAGAAAATGTAGCCCACATACTAATATGTGGGTCAGTACCATGGAAATGTACCGAGCATATGGGGTGTAATGCATATATAAAAATAATATCTTAATATTATCACAATTTATAAAATTATGCATGCTGATATAAATGCCTCACTTAGCTCGAATTAAAATCATCATAATCATAAGAGAGTAAAATATATCGGGTGAAACATGTGAGTCATCATAATAAATATCAATTCACTTCCATCTAGATTCCAAATCATCAAAGCAATCCAATCTCATAATAATTCTCTTCGGAATTTATGTTCATTAAATCTTTTGAAAACAATGACTTTCTCAAACTCAGTCTTTCAAACAAATATGTTTTCATCTTAGATAGAAGAATAACACTTTTCATATTAGATAGGAGAATACACACACACACATTGGGAGTCTCTCATAACCGACATAAACCATGTGAGCTATATGGAGTCCAACGTCAAACCCACATTGGGGAGAGCTGTCCTATCCTTGCCATCAGAGTAGGACCTTAATCTTTTATTCACTATTGACCACTATATATAAATCGGCCTCAGGCTCACAACCTACGGGGGCACGTAGTTCTAGGGAAGTACCAATCCTGCTATACCTCCCGCTCGATGCTAAAGACTACTCCCGGACATAGCTCAGATCTTTTAAAAAGAAAATCCACTAATAAATATTTCAACAATTCACAACGGGAGCAATCGTGCTACTCCTTTCATGATAAATCAATAAAAGTGGATTTCTTTTCTCATCTCGGTTTCAAAAACAACCTTTTTTACGATTAAAAGGTCAAACCTTCTTTATCATCTCAAATTATTTAAACTCAAGGTGTTTATAACACATGATTTTCTCAAAATAATAATCTCAAATAGGGTTCCAAAAACCCATACATCAATATCATATTAAATTTTCTCAAGATTTATGATTTTCATCATAAATATATATAACTTACTTTAAAATCTGGAAAATTCAGCTTTATGTACAAAAATGTCATCATTGTCATTCAATTCAACTTCCAAAACATAGAGAGTATCATAATCTCATGTAAAACCAATTCATAACAATACATGTAAAAACATGTATATTCATAAAAGAAAAATCAATTTGGGCACAAGAACAAAAGGGTGTTCTTGTTGAAAAATTCCACATACCTTATACTTGAAGCTTTGAATGAACTCTTGACCTTGGGACTCTATTCGTGAAAATAATGAGCGTTTCTTGTAGCTCTCAGAATGGGGATTCCGAATATCGAAGAATTATTGAAAACTCATGGTTGAACCTTGAGATATTTGAATTTTTAGGCTGAAACCCTAATAAATGTTCTTGGTGATTTTGATAGAAAGTAAAATTATTTTGGTATTGTGGGAGTTTAATCCCGTGTTATAGACATATATAGGGGTGTTTTTGGCACTTGGAAGTGAGGTATTGAGCGCACAACCCATGGCAGACCTTAAGGTATGTATCACACAAATTATGGCTGACATTTAAGTATGTCTCGCACTCCCAATCACACACATTTGATTGGGCGGCGCGTTGCTCATCGCACACCCTTACTGCCTCTTATGAAAAAGCGTATAACTCTTCGCTCGGGTATCGGATTTTTGCAAAATTAGTATTGTTGGAAAGCTAATTCAACTATCTACAATTTTATAAGTATGGGATGAAAAATTCTATGTATATTAAGAGATATACATGTTTGAAGTTGACCCTTGTAGAATCGAATGTCAAACTTTGGATGAATCAATTGGTCTTAGCTCAACTTTGTTCTAGGTCATTGCTATGAACATTTTTCACCTCTAAACTACTCCATAGAATAGGATAATGATCATGCAACTTGTATTCATGTGAGAATCACTTGGATTAGAGCTTTGACGTGCAAGAATGACAGTTAGAATTCTAGCACGAAAATATGGGGTATTACATTATCTCCCCCTTGGGAACATTCATCCTCGAATGTGGATAATTAACCTAAACATAGAGGAATCTTAGTATTCAAGATATCATGTGTAACTGATAGAACTGAATCACTAGATCTCAAGAATAATGAGCTGCTAAACTGGTCTGCAAGTGCATGAATCCTCAAGAAAAATAACTATATGGCTAAGATAGAAATGAGAGTGTCAACTTATGAGGAACCATTACTTTGCACTGGATCTGATCTCATGAGAAAGGATGAGAGGTTTATGACATGAAAACTCGAGGTATTACAACATCCCCCTCTTGGGGTCGTTTGTCCTTGAATGATAATAATTTGATGAAAATACTAGGAAGAGACTGTGATACTACACAGGATACTTACGAACTGAATCATGACTTTATATCTGAAACTGAAACTGATGAATGAACTGAGCTGAATTCATAATTTAATTAGACACAAGCACATTGCCTCTTGGAATGTACATACGTATAAGACTGCAGCTAGTAATACTAGCTAGAAAATTAAGAATCTCTAGGAGATTATCTCCTTTCTTTGTAAACTATATTACAGGCTATATGGACTGGATCATGCTGACTACCCATACTCAAATAGAGTATTTCTTTAGAACTTTTCTACGAAATTCTATTGACATTAGGGAGCAAAGAATTTTGGGCATGCTCTGAACAAGACATTTGACTAAGGAATTACAACATTGATATAACTCTATAGCATGGAATATAATTATATAACTCATAAACTAGGATAGGATTGCTAGGATGTAGGCAACGCAACTTCTTACTTTCAAGCTTAGCATCACTTCTCAAATGCTCTCTCAACTCACTTCTCAAATGGTCTCTCAACTATACTATTCCCCTTAAATACCATACTCATTTGATTCAACTTATAATGCTCATATTGACACTGCGAAATCTTTCTACTAAGGTCTAAACTAAACTAATTTATCTAACCATGATCAAGCCTAACACTAAATCACAAGATACAACATGCCAAACCACAAGGTTCAATATTCTATATCTTCTTAGAGCTCACACCCTAAGCGTAAAATGCCTTACCACTTCAATGACTAATATAAAACTCTTGATATGGATTCACTAGTGCATATTGCATTCATCATCTTACACCCAACATGACATTCAAGCCTATCATTAAAAATCACATATAACTTTAAGGAAAATACCCCTAAAGGCATACTCCACATATTCTCGAGATTAAGCCAAAATTTCATCATTCTAATATCTACAAATAAATGCTAAACTCACAAGAATAAACTAATTTCGAACTTACTGACTTCATTCTTGAACAACCCATCCATATTCCATCCTTAATTCCTAGCTTCAATAATCATCATCAAAGACTTACACTCTCATTTGCAACCATATCTACATCTCTAGTCACATAATCATAGCCTACCAAGATCACACTTCTATACTTAAATTTTTTCCAAACCATGAGAATAAAATCATACTAAAATGACTCAACATCTTCAATCATAACTCCTTAACTTAGCTATCAAGAACAACATAAATTATCTAACTAGCCTTTCTCCATCTGGTAACTCAACTTTACTACTAACCACACAATATGCAATAATCCTCAAAAAAATAATGCAGCCCCATAGAACCTTGGCCACACCTCTACACAATACTTAATTACAAACACATGATCTTACACTCTTGCATACACTGTTCAGGCCTACTAGATCACCTACATATAACTAGCATCAACAATCGAACTATCAATTGTTCAAACTTAATGTCTAGAGATAAATATGATTTTCAATCCAATCTCACACACCATTTTCACTTCAAAACTATAGAACATAGCATTAAGAAAAACTAGTACACAATGACAATCGATCATAAACATATGGCCTATCTTATTCATAATCTGTTAACACATCTTCCTTCTTCACATCATTACTATTTACCCATCTTCACACCTAAATGACTTTCATAGCTCTATAAATTTCAACTAAACATCCTCTTGCAATCTCAAGAAAGCCTAAATTAACAATAATCAACCACCAAGTACTTCTATCAAAATCTATACTTTCCTAGCACAACAAATACCATCAATAACTCTTTTCATACTTCAAGAAAACAACAATCCACCTTAAGTAATAATCTCCTTCTCTAACTTCACTAAACTAACAAACAAGGGTATATCACTTCATTACTAATTCAATCATAAGCAAAAATTCAGCTATACATATTCAATAAATCGCCCTTACCACCATTCTTTCCACTACACTTATAAACCCACAAGTTCAACTAACACAACACTTTTAACTAAACGTTACTACTTCTGTCACTACACAGAAACCCACACTTTCAACTAACACCAGAACAACAAGATAAAAAAAAAGTTTTTAGTGAATCGAAATAGGCCTCACACAGCTTCACTAAACTTTGGTTTTGTATTTTGAACAAGAAAATTAGATGAATAAAAAAACAACTATGATAGTGAATCGAAATAGGCCTCACATGGCTTCACTAGACTTTGATTTTTCACAAACATAATAATAACAAGATTACATAATACAAGAGATAGAAACTTGACACACAACATTCAACGATCTAAGAATACACCTTACTCTATCTTAATTAAATAACTCATAAGAACAAGGGTATAACTTCAAATCTGAGGGACTTATAACATACTAAAAGACTCCTCTTAAGCCGCTTTATGAAACTTCTAAAACTTCTGCTAGCAATTATAAAAGCATTATCTGGGGAGGAACTGGAAATTACCGAACATGTTACTTCAAGCACATTGATAGAGAAGTATAGATTATCATTATGGATTTTGAGGAGAAATTTGAAAGCATATCTGACTCGGCTTAGTGCACGATTTCTATAGGCCTGATAAAGCACTTCAGTTTTCAGAACTAAAAAGTACTGATAGGATACTTTGGTAGCTCTCTTACAATTCCATAACTATCCATGGAGAATTAAGATCAACTATTTCTGATGCCTTGAAAATAAGGAAGAGATGGCCTGACTAGAGTAAGATGAGAATCTGTATAAGTTTCTTGAAGAACTTTTCTATAGCACGATTTAAGACTTGAAAGAATGGAGACATTTCCTAAAAGCCCTGTAGCCTCTGGAAAAAAAGTACAGACGTCTCCATACCATTCCGCAAGACTCTACTAGACACGACTTTATAGACACCCTAGGACACTTGAACTCTGTGCGATGATACCAAGTTTGTAACGCCCCAAAATTGGGTCCCGAGATATCACACGGTGCTTAGGATCACAAGTGACCCCAAGCTAACCCTTCTACTGGTATAACTCATAAGTAATTGAACAAAAAGTTTAAATCTATACAAATCTACAAAAAATAACTCATTGCTGAATATGACAGATACAAAACTAAATTTACAAGATTACAACTCTGGTTTTACAACCAAAACTAAAACGGAATACATCAACTTCTACTGACTGTCTATGAAACCTATACTAGTACTGACTATAGGTAGACGGGTCATGACTCCCGAATAACCCAACTCAATACGACTGAATAAAGAAAATACAATACTTCTCTAACTGTATAACTAACTCAAGCCCTTGAATCAAAAGGACTCATCACCTGGTGACTGGATACCACAAACTGACTGGATCTGAAGATGTACACTAGACCTTGTACCTATATTCTGAGAAAATGTAGCCCACATATGAATATGTGGGTCAGTACCATGGAAACGTACTAAGCATATGGGCATGCAATGCATATATAAAAGTAATATCTTAATATCATCACAGTTTATAAAATTATGCATACTGATATAAATGACTCACTTAGCTCGAATTAAAATCATCATAATCATAAGAGAGTAAAATATATCGGGTGAAACATATGAGTTATCATAATAAATCTGAATTCACTTTCATCTCGATTTCAAATCATCAAAGCAATGAAATCTCATAACAATTCTCTTTGAAATATATGTTCATTAAATCTTTCAGAAACAATGACTTTCTCAAACTCAGTCTTTCAAACAAATATTCTATCGTTAATTCTAAGTATCTACAAAATTGTATCATACATATCATATAATTCTGACATTAAAAAATCATTGTTGTTGGCATTGTAATTTGCATCACCACCCTTAAAATTAACATTATGACATGAAAGAATGGTAAAAAAAAAAAGAAAAAAAATAGTAAGATGCCAAATACTAAATTCAATACTCTGCAGAATCTTAATCCCTCAGCATGAAAAATTGTAGGAGTAAAAGAAATTTGAAGTAAAGTGAATTAAAAACTCAGTAAAATATTACAGAGAAACAACGTGATGGAAAAAGTTATATTTTATTAAATCATTTGATCGATGAATTAAAAACTCAATCAAAAATCAACTGGCAATGGATTGTAGCTACAAATACTAAAAGTTGAAACATAAAGTAATGAAACTGAAATAAAAATAAAGATGGAGCTTACACATTGCAATGACAAGGTCATGTTGCAGGAAAATAAAAATGATATCCAAGAATATACATAACAAATATTATATTTATAGACCTATGTATGGTGACCCTTCATTCTCCATTATAACTCCTATATTTCCTTCCTTTACTAAGGCAATGTAGAACTAAATATTTGTATGAAATGAAAGAATAGAAATGAAAAAGACTAACTTATTGACATCATCAAATGCAATACTATTAACGCTTATACAGTGACTTTCCATTATATGTAAAAATACTTCATTAAGATAGCACATTAAACATAATTAAGAGAGTTGAAAAGCAATTTTTGAGTTTTTAAAAGTAACGAAAGTTTAAAATAAGTAAATACTCAAAATTTAATAGGTAAAGTAAATACATATTAAATACTTTATGATTTTTTATACAATGAAATGAATTAAAATAGTTGAAAATTCCCCAAAAATGAGAAAAAGGATAGTAAATGTACACGGAGATCTTGAATTAAAAAAGATTTATGAAAATAGAAAATATACACTAAATCTACTATAAATGTATATAAAAATTAGTTCTATAAATTTAATCAAGTTTAACATTTAAATAGTTTGATAATATTAATAGATCTAATTTCACTACTTTTAGCAAAATCCTCTTATATATATTTACATGAGCAGATGAAGCAAAAACAAATAAAATAAAATTGACTAACATATTATTTTAGGCATTTATAATTTCATATTTATTGATTATTTGAAGTGACTAAGAGAATAAAATTTGATGAATTTATTTGACTAATTGTTGATCTTATCAGAAAACTTCTTTTGATATCTATTCTTTTGATTTTAATTTGTTTACCTATCACATTTATTCCTCTACTTTCATCTTTTGTCAGATAAGATTTTGATATTCTATCTTTACTGTTTTATTCGCTCTTCGTTGAGTATTATTTTTTTCAATAGCAAGAACATAATTTAAATCATACTAACGACTCTCTTGGACCTTATTTCACAAAATTCCTTTTTAATTCTTTGACACCACCATCATTATTCTTATCTTCATCTCATGCACTTCAGCTTATCAAATCTCGCAAAACTTCATTTTTTTTTCTCCAACATCAATTTTTTTGGAGGAAAAAAACAACAAATCTTAAATTACTTTCTAACAATAATTTGTTCATTGGTAAAGATAATATGAAAAATTTTATGTAATTTAAAAGACCACAAAATTAATTATAATTTCTCCCAATAATTTAGTAACCGAAAATCCATATAAATGATCGTTATAATGTAACGAAAATACCATAAATTCTTAAGGAAGGGAGACTTTTTAGATGTCCATTTTTACGCACACAAAAATTAAGATATAACTAAAGTTTTTATTATATAAGTAACTTTTATTATATTTTTGTTCGTCATTGTACAACATCAGATCTTTATTTGGAATCTTTCTTTGCGCGGTATCTTTTTCATTCTTATAAATATAATCCATTTACATATAATCTAAATGATATTTTCAAAAAAATGTTAATTATTTCAGTGCAACTCAATATAACTTTACTACAAATAAAAAAAATATAATACTTAGTAATAACATATTGCAAATGAAATACCCAGAAGAAAATACTTAAAATCGTTGTTTGTGAAATTTTGATCATTTGTCATAATATGAAGACTGCGAAGTGATTCATTTGTCTCTATACAATACATTATCACTAAAAGTTTAAAAAAATTATTAGAAATCAAAAATTAAAACACCCATAAAAAGATAAAAAATAAAAACATGATATCGTCACATTTTAATTAATTAAATAATCAAAAAGGATGAGAAAAAAATTAAGAAAAAACAGATTATATCAAGAGAGTGAAAGGAGATTTTGCCTTACTTACAATCTACTATTCAAAGATCAAGAAATAAAACTAAAAAGTAGAATTAGTTGAAAACATCTTTTTGGTACTTGACTTTTTTTGTATATGGTTTAATTATAAAAAATACTAATAAAACTAAATGATAAAAATAACATTATCTACTATTAATTTCTTTTCATGTGAAATCAAATGTGTAGATGTAGAACTTTTTTAGACGATAGAAAAATAACTTGTAAAATTATACACTTTTTGATCAATTAAACCTTTTTGAGAAAGATAATGATATATTTATTATCATTTTATCATGATCTCAAAAAATATCAACTAAAAGAAAACTTAACGATACCTCCATAATTCAAATACAATTAAACGTACCAATCAATTAACATGTAAAAGAAGTATAAAACTAAAATCAGTGACAGAATAAAAAGAGGAAAAGATCATAATTTAATACACTATAAATAATTGATATTTTATCTTTTACTACATAAGCTAAAAAAAGGGAGGGGGGGGGGGGGGGATTCAAACATAATTCAATAACACAATATTTCAACTACAATCAACAAAATTAAAATGATAAGAAAAAGTTATAAATAAATAATAACATCTAATAGCAAGAAAATTAATAAGATATTAAAATTGGTGGCAGCAAAATAGAGTACCTGTGTTATCCATAAAAGTGACAAACAACCATCTCTAGTTAGGAGAGATTATATATTCATCACATTGAGTGAGAATTAACTCTATGGTATTTAATTATAAATCTTTTTATGGCTAGAAGATAAAAAGACATATGTATTGTAACTGAAATTCTTTTAAAATGGAGATTAATAGCATTAATGTGGAAGGAAATTAAATGTAGCTACATTTAATATTTTGTAAATTTTTTAAAGTGTATTTTTCATCTTTTAAGAGAGAAAAAATATTTAAAAAATGACAAAAAAAGATAAATAACATTCTTGACTTTAAAGAGCGCTACGTCACCGATCTCATGTTTCTCTTATATATATATATATATTGATTTGTCAATTGTATCATTAATTAGACTTTTGTGTATATTCATTGCCTTGGAATTAATGAATAGTGTCATATTTGATTCTATCATTAATTGAGGTCTTATCTGAATAGGTGGACTTTTAATTGTCCAAATTATTTGGGAAAAAAATTAGATAATCCTATTTACTCTTTAAAATTGGATTAAAATTTAATATTACCTCACAATAACAATAATAATAGCATACATTCAGTGTAATTTTATAAGTAGAATCTGAATAGAGTCAGTAGAGGAGCCAGAATTTTCATTGAGGAGGTTTAGAAGTAAATATACGAATTAGTCAAAGGAAGTTCAATATCTACTATATATACATAAAAATATTTTTGACCATGTAAAAATAATATAATTTTTCGATGAAAAGGGTTTAGATTAAACCCCTGAATTCAACGTGGCTTTGCCACTGAATAGAGTAATGTGTACATAACTTTATTTTGTCTTGAAAAGGATAAAAATATTATTTTTGATAGACCTTCACTTCATGTAAAGCATAATAAACATTATCAAATTTCTGGTAAATTAGTCGTTTTATATCGCCTTTAGGCATGACCCAAATTCCTGTATGAAGTTTGGGCCAGTTTGAATTAAATATGTAGCCCATATTAACTTATAAAAAAAAAGTATAAATAACATAAATACCAACCCTTTTGGAAGTAATTATATCCTCTCCCACTTTTTTAATTACTTTACTCTTTCTCCCTATTAATATACATAACATAGCTAACATATACATAGTATTCTGTGTATATGTTGAAATTTTTGTAATATGTTTAGGGAGTTGGGATTTTTTTGTAATATTAGAAACATAAGTTGTTTATTTGTGTAATTTTTAGAAAAAATAGTGTTTCAAAAAGGCATTCTTTGTTTATATTTGATTAGTTATGATAAATGAAAGAAAATAATATTTGATAGCTTGATTTCATCATAAAACAAAATATAAAAAACAAAGAGACAAAGAATTATTCTGAGTTCTACGGCTTGATTTATGACCTATTACTTGTACCTAATTCGATAAACCAGAAAAGTTTTCGTCGAAAGATTTACCCCAAGCAAAATTTGAGGAATTAAGATTTTTGGGTCACTTATATATAAATAAATAACATAAAATGGTCTTTTCAAATCTCCTTTCTGTAAATATTAAGATCTTTTGTAAAAAAGACAAGAGATTAAAGAAACAGTAAGTGAACTAAAAAATCAATGCACCCACAAAAAATTGAACAAGTTTTAATCCTATTCATTTATTAATCCGTCCCGATTTGATCCTTTCAAATGTAACCCAATTTTTTTCTTAAGGCCCCCTAGTAAGACGTTTTATTTATCCTACACTCATCTCATATCACTTGTTTCAATCAAAATGAATATACATTTTCCCGACTTTTATAATTTAAAAATAACTATCAAAACATAAGCACAAAAATTTCCAAAAAATCATCAAGATATAACATGTCTTATATAAGTTTCTTTGACTAAAAAGATAAAAGAATAAATATAACTAAAGAATCATAAAAAAATTAGAGTTGAAAAAAAACTAAAATCATGAGAACACATATGGAGAAAACATCAAAAAATTTAACTAGAAAGATAGTTTTTATTTAAAAATTTACGTCATTTGATTGCTCCACGAACCCATAATTACTAAAGAAGAAAAAGGAAAAAGAGAATAAAAAAGTGAATGTGAAGAAAAGAAGAAGAGATAATAGACGAGAAAGAGAGACAAAAAAAAAGATAACAAGAAGAGAAAATAAGATTACAATTATATATTGAAGAGAAGTTAGTTGGGGGTTTGAGTCACAGGTGGCAAAAGAGTTTTAAAATGAGGTGTAGATGACACGAGTCTTAATTATTAGTTGGAGGTGACAATTACTTTATTATGTATTAAGAAAGTTGGGGAAGTTTTAAAATAGCCCACAAGTTTTAAAATTTACACTTTGATCCCAATGTATACCTAAAATAACGAAAAACGGAGGGGAAAAGGTGTCTTTCTCTCTCTTCTCATCCATTGTTATTTTCTCTCTCTTAGTAATTTTTGTTGTTAATTATTTCTATTTCTGCTGCTTTATTCATCATCTTCTGCTTCATCTTCTTCTTGTCGACCATTTGTTGTTGTTGTTGTTATTGTTGGTACAGTGCTACTGCTGCGATCTGACCAATTTCTTAGGTCAAATTTTGTTTACTACATCACTTTCCACTTTGACATTACTTCATAGGTTACTTTGGTAGGTAAAATTATGATTTTTATTCGTATTTGTCATCTGGGTACACTTCTGTTTTTCCAACAATGGATAGAACCCCGATTATGAATCCAGCACAAGCCCCCACAATTTAAACAGATCAATCATCTGGTGCATCAGATGAGTAATCTGGTGCATCAGACTATTTATCTGTTGCATTATCGTATTATCTGTTGCATCAGACGTATTATCTATTGTATCAGGATGTTTATCTATTGCACCAAACTAATTATCTGTTGCATCAGAATATTTATCTGTTGCACCAGACTAATTATATGTTGTAATGAATGATTAATCTATTTGAAACAACACAAATAAACCCCTGCCACAAACCCAACAGATAAATCTTGTTATTGCTACTGGATTCTAAATTATTCCTTTTTATGTCGAATCGTCGATATGTTTGTTGAGAAGGTAATAAAAAAAATGAAAATTAAATATGGATTAAAACGTCAAAGATCAAACATAATTTATTTATTAAATAAATAAAAATACATATAATAGACTAAAAGAAAAATAATATTCTAATTATTATTATTATTATCAGCATCATCATTGTCAGCCGGTCAACCTTCAACCGGAAGAAGCACCAAGGCCCTCCTCAGCCTGCGCATCTCGCGGAGCATTCTTCATCTAATTCCTCTCAATTCCTATTGTAGATCACGAACTTGATTTCGAAGTTCATTCACGGCGTCTTGCAGAAAAGGAACGTCCCACACTGGGTCATCCATTATCTTATCTTCTAGAGTGTAATATGAAAGATGAGATGCAATAAATAAATAGAGTGTGTATTTGAATGCACGATTGAGTAAGGACGGACCTATTTATAGAGGATTGAATTTGAATGAGAGGCAAAAAGGCGCGACTATTCACCTCCATACATTAATTAAATTTTTGATTAAGTTAAGAAAATAAATATTGTGATATAAGTCATAACTTTTCAGATTATTATTATTAATTAGTCTTTTGAAGAGCCGTTTTTATTGAGTTATGGCAACAGATTCTATATCTGTTGAATCAGATAACACATCTGTGACAACAAATATATTATCTGTTGCAACAAATATAAAATATGTTGCATCAGATAACATATCTGTTGCAACATATAATCTAACTGTTCACCTCCATTTATTACTTACATTTTCTATTAATGTGAAAAGTAATGAATTATTAAATTAAGAATTATTGCGATAAGTCATGACTTTTTAGATTATTATTGTTAATTAGTTCTTTCCAAGAACTGCTTTTATTGAGTTGTCACTCGATATAGGTTGCATCAGATAAATCATCTGTGACAATAGATATATCATCTATTGCAACCAGAGTGAACCTGTTGCATCAGATAATTTAATTGTTGCAACATATAATCCACTTTTTTTAAAGGAAAAATAACTATATCATCATATCATTAATCCAAATTTTCTTACTTTTTTATTTTATAAATTAAAAAAAATACCTTCTCAAATTTCTTAATAAAATAATAATCATTTTACTATATGATAATAATTTTAAAAAAAAATGGTGAAAATTCATTATCAGTTATTAAAATTGTGGTTATAAATTGTGTTTATTATTTATTTTCTTATTATTTATTTACTAAATATTTTTCATATTGAATAATCGGAACTCTGAGTGATGTCTTTCTTTTCACCATCTCAATAACAACAATAGTCCTTTTTTATTAATAACCGTCAGGTGCAACATATGATCGATCTGTCGTAGCAGATTAACCTCTAATTGTTGACACAAATTGTTGCTCAATCCCTACCACCAACCGTCAACATGTTGAGGACAAGGAATAAACAAAATGATTATTATTAAATACTAAATAAGAATTAAAAATTCAAAGTCAACAACAAAATAAAATGAATGTTCATAGATTTTTGAATCCCTTAGGTAGATTTGATATACAAAAGGAGGAAAATAATCGCTAAAATAAAAAACATTACCTAATTATTATTACTACTATTATTATTATTGACAATCAGACATCTTTCATTCATCAGGCAATCTTGCTCCAAAGTCAGCCAAATATCTCTTTGGAGTTCATCAATCAAACTGCCTTTGAAGTTCACGCAAGGACTCGATATGAATATTTTTGTACGAATCTAGATCATCCATATTTGTAAGGAGGGACCCATTTATAAATTATTGTATCTCGGAAATAAAAGAAAATTACTTCAAAATAAATCTAATAGATGGGTAATTTGTTACAAAATATATTCTTTATGTTAGATAACTTACTACATACTGGCAATATTTTTTCAACATATGTATATATCTATTTGATTTCTGCAACAGGTTGATCATTGTCGTAACAGATGTCTCCAATTAATTGACAATATAAATAGATGTGTCATCTGGTGCAACAAGCTAGTCATCTGTTTATTCAATTTAAGTCATAGATGGGCTAGGAAGGAAAAGGTGCGTGCAGATGGATCCACTATCATATGTGTGGAAGTTAAATATGTATTACTGATAAGGTTACCTGGACAACACACACAAAGTACAATGTTTTTGTGAATGCAGTTTTTAACCGATTAGGCATTGAGCATTCAAATAAGATCCTGCATTTTACCATTAAGTTTGATGAGTTCAAAATTGATAAGGCTGAAGACCTCATGAAGATGGTACAGATACCCTGTTACGAATTACTGACGGTTGGTGCTTGTGTTTATGCGTGTCAAGTATTGAGAAGGGATCAACATTTTTCGTCACTGCAGAGAACCAACAGCGATTGGACTTAACTTTAAGTGTGCATTAGACCCTTAGATGGCACTCGAAGCCTCGCACTAAATCAAACAAGAATGGAAAACCAATATAGTTATTGCCCTGGCGAAAATTTATATGGTTGGGTTGCTCACTCGGGTCGATGATTATATGCCAGAAGGTGCGGTAGGAGAATGCTTATGAGGGAAAATGGGTTGTTGATGGAAGACTATATCATCCGAGAGCCAATTGAAAAACAGACACAGGGTAGAAAGTAACTTCTAACGAATTTGGCCGATGGAATTATCTTAACAAATGCGAAATTTGAATCAAGTACAAATATAAAAATGTATCCGATAATGTAATTTTGTCTGTTGTGTCTCTGAAATAAAAACAATTAAGATGGACACTTTTCTAGGGATCTACATGGTTGGTATTATCACCTAGGTAGAAAATAGGAGAAGACCAACAAAGCAGCCTTACGGGCACCGAGGGTAGAAATGATGTTCAACAAGTCTAGAAAACTTACGCCAACAACAACTATAGTGAAAATAAGGAAACTAAGCGAAGGCGATAATTTTTGAATTTTAAATTTCATCCCATCTTCTTGTTTGTGTTTCCGATCAGGTCTACTGTCGTTGACCTAATCGGAACCAAAAATGAGATTGAAAGGCAAATAGAGTATCATTGCTTCCTTAGAAATATGGTTATAATTGATTGTGATTTCTTGCCTTGACATGATTTCAACATTCCTTGGAGAAGATCAAATGCTTGCTGTAGTATGTGAATCCTGATAATTTTCAAGCTTAACTCCAGCTTATTAATTATGTATTCAAGATGGTCATTACCATCTTCGAAGTTAGTATGGAGTTCCTCGTCTCTTGAGAGCTTGATCAGGAACACTACGTTCAAAGTTGTGGCATTCTAGAAGCCCTTCAGAACACTTTCTCTTCAGAAGCTTTAAAGGACACATGGAGGGTCGCTGTGTTTGTTTTAGGTCAAAATGTGTTGATGCACATTGAAGATGCGTTCTCAACAATTAAAAAACACACTTTTATCGAGCGTTGCTCCATGCATCTTTCTCAACCAATTTGATAAATTAGTAAGCATGGAGTTACTTAGTATGTTATTTAAACCGGCTCTACCAAGCCTATCAAACGTTACGTAACTCCAAGATCATTACCCTATCAAAACAATATGCCCGAGTTAGTGCACGTAGAAAAAAATCTCAATCTGTCAGCCTTTCTGCTAATCACTCTTCTCCAATATAGATGACAAGATATCTGCTATGCAAAAGTCTACACCATCGCCAAACATGATTGCCTGGGAACATATTTGGTGACTCTGTAGACTTTTGCATAGCAGATATCTTGTCATCTATATTGGAGAAGAGCAATCAACAGAAAGGCTGAGAGATTTAGCTCATTCGATTTTTGCACTAACTCGGTCATATTTTTTTGATAGAGTAATGAGCTTAGAGTTACGTAATATTTGATAGGCTTGGTAGAGCCTATTTATATCATATGCTACGTAACTCCATGCTTACTAATTTATCAAATTGGTTGAGCAAGATGCATGGAGCAACGCTAGATAAAAGTGTATTGTTCAACTTTTGGGACAATATCTTCAACGTGTATCAACACATTTTGACGTAAAACAAACACAAAGACCCTCCATGCATTCTTTAAGGCTTCTGAAGAAAGTGTTCTGAAGGGCTTCTAGAATTCCACAACTTTGAAGAAAGTGTTCCTGATCGAGCTAATAAGAGACGAGGAAATCTTTACCAACTTTGAAGAGGGCAACGACTAGCTTGACTAAAGAATCAACAAGCGGGAGGCAAGCTTTAAAATTATTGGGATTCACATACTACAGCAAGCATCTGATCTTCTCCAAGGAATGTTGAAAGCATGTCAAGTCAAGAAAACACAATCAATTATAACCATATTGCTAAGGAAGTAATGATACTCTATTTACCTTTCAATCTC
Organism: Capsicum annuum; assembly: GCF_002878395.1. NCBI lineage: Eukaryota > Viridiplantae > Streptophyta > Magnoliopsida > Solanales > Solanaceae > Capsicum > Capsicum annuum. The sequence goes on from NC_061122.1 coordinate 13,292,250, forward strand.
GTTTGTGGTTCTTATCATGTAACCGACAGTGGACCTGATCGAAAACATAAACAAGAAGGCATGGGATGAAATTTAAAATTCATAAATTTTCCGCCTTCGCTTAGATTCCTTATTTTAACTGCAGTTGCTATTGACATAAATTTTCTAGACTTTTTGTACATTATTTCTACCCTCGATGACCGTGAGGCTTCTTTGTTGGTCTTCTCCTATTTTCTATCTAGGTGATAATCTAGACCACAAAGCTCCCTAGAAAAGTATCCATCTGTATTATTTTTCTTTTAAAGACACAACAGATCAAATTACATTGCCGGATAGACTTTCATATTTGCACTTGATTCAGATCTCGTATCTGTTAAGATAATTCCACCGGCCAGATTCATTAGAAGTTACTTTCTACCCTATTTCTCTTCTTTAATTAGCTCTCAGATGATATAGTCTTCCATCAACTACCCATTTTCCTTCGAAATCATTCTCCTACTGCACATTCTGGTATAAAATCATCACCCCGAGTGAGCAACCCATCCATATAAATTTTGTCCAGGGCAATAAATATATTGGTTTTTCTTTCTTATTAGATGCAGTGCTAAGCTTGGAAGGCCCTCTAAGGGTCCAATGCACCCTAAAAGTTAGTCCAATCGCTATTGAATCTCTTTATAATGACACAAAAATTATATTCCTTCACTATGCTTGACAAATAAACATGAGCAACAACTTCCATTAAATCTTAATAGGCTATCAGAACCATATTCATGGTCCCTTAGCCTTATCAGTTTGGACCTACGAAACTTAACTGTAAAATTGCAGACATCTTGTTTGAACGATGTATGACTAATCAGTAAAAAAATCATTCACATAATCTGTGCACTCTATGTTTGTTTTGACGATAACATTATCAGTAACACATACCTCCCACATATGAAGTGGTTCCATCTACAAGCAGCTTATTCCTTCGATCCCACCTTTACTGCAGCCTCTTGAGAGAGTCCGTCAAAAGTTGATCAACTGTTAGTTCCTTATATCTACAAAGAAGAGGAAAAAAATTGATGTCACAAAAAGAACATTGTCCAAATGTTGCATCAGATGTGGAGTCTGTTTCAACAGATATGGAGTCTGTTGCAACAGATATGGAGTCTATTGCAATAGATATAGAGTCTGATGGAATACATCAAACCAACCTTTCTGGTGGTTTATTTTGTTTCAACAGTTTCTCCATCTATTGTAACATCAACAACAGCATAATCATCAATAAAAAGTAAACAACATTTGTTCCAACAACATCATTAACAACAAAGAAGCAACATCCTTTGTGCCAGAACTATCAACAATACCACAAGTTCCAACAATGCCAAACCCACCAACAACATCAATAACTGCATCAACAATAATGAAACAAACAAAATACATACAAAAAAAATGATACTGCCAACAAGACTTTTAAACTTCTCCCAACAAATGACTTTTTTCTTATATTATAATAAAAGTTCTCGAATTGTTTATTCAACACTTACAAGTTCCTTAAAATTTTTTGATAAATATGAAATGGGTAAATAGTAATTAAATAAAAATTAGATATAAATAATATGAAAAGAAGAAGACGAGAATGAAAGAGCAATAATGAACCATACGTTGATATCAAAAAGGGGATCAAAATAGAAATTTAAGTCGAGGAAAGATATGGCTAGGTTTAGATCCGAAAAGATCTTTATGAGAAGAGAAGAGAAAAGAGAGAAAAAAAGCTGACCCTAAAGAGAAGAGAGAAAAAGATGAGAGTTGAATAAAATAAACTGCAACTAAAGAAAGAGATGAGATCATTTCTATAGATGTATTGTGAACGTAGATGTGGTGGTTTTCAATATTCATTAATTTCATTAATAATTTGAGGGGTACGAGGAAGACTAAGACTACTAACATTGAAAAGACAAGACAAGACTGCTCAATGAACTCACTTTTGAGATATCCAAGAAACATTTTTTACCACCTTTAGTAGTAAGTACTACTACTTGATATTATCTACTCAGACTAGAAGCTTCTTGCTTTAAAATTAAAAGAGATAAAAAGATTTTCAAATAGGTATGTCATCTGTTGCAACATATATAAATATCTGTATAGAAATCCGAACAGCTCTGTCATCTTTTACAACAGATATAAATATCTGTTTAAAAATCCCAAAAGCTCAGTCATTTGTGACAACAGATGAAAATGTTTATTTGATAATTAATAAAATTAGATATGTCATCTGTTACAACAGTTCAGTCATCTGTCTCAACAGATGCAAATATCTATTTGATAATTAAATCAGATATGTCATCTGTTGCAACATATATGTACCTGTTTGAAAATTTTTAATAGCTTGGTCATTTGTTGCAACAGATTTTATAGAAATTTATTTAGGTGGAACTAGGGATGAATGAATGAGCTCGCAGGGTCAACTACAAATCTAATTGAGTTTTTGCAATTGCATGGCGTTGGTGTTGCGTTCATACCGACCTGAGTAGTCGATCGATCACTCTGAGTTGAAATGAGTTATCATCAACTCAATGTTAGGATAGTGATAGTACCTAAGTTGATTTAGGTGGAACTATGGATGAATGAGTGAGATCACAAGGTCAAATACAAATCCAATCAAGTCTTTGCAATTGTATAGCGTTGGTATTACGTTCATCCCGACCCGAGTCATCGATCGATCACTTTGAGTTGAAATGAGTTCTCATCAACTCAATGTTAGTATAGTGATAGTACCTAAGTTGATTTAGGTGGAACTAGGGATGAATGAGTGAGATCGTAGGGTCAACTATAAATCTAATCAAGTCTTTGTAATTGCATGGCATTGGTATTGCGTTCATCCCGACCCAGGTCGTTGATCGATCACTCTGAGTTGAATGGGTTCTCATCAACTCAATGTTAGGATAGCGATAGTACCTAAGTTTATTTAGGTGGAAATAGGGATGAATGAATGAGCTTGCAGGGTCAACTGTAAATCCAATCAAGTCTTTGCAATTGCATAGCATTGGTATTATGTTCATCCCGACCCGAGTCGTCGATCGATTACTCTGAGTTGAAATAAGTTCTCATCAACTCAATGTTAGGATAGTGATAGCAGCTAAGTTGATTTAGGTGGAACTAGGGATGATTGAATGAGCTCGTAGGGTCAACAACAAATCTAATTGAGTCTTTGCAGTTGCATGATGTTGGTATTGGGTTCATCCCGACCCAAGTCGTCGATAGATCAGTCTGAGTAGAAATAAGTTCTCATTAACTCAATGTTTTAAAAACTATATCTTTTAAAATTTTTAAAATTAATTAAGATCAATTCAGAACAAATTAGCAATTTGAAAACTTGTCATTCTTTTCCAAAATTACAAATCAGCCTATACAAATCATCCATTTGCGTGAAAAACTTTTCATTTCAAATCTTAAGTTCTTGTTCTTTTCTCTCTTGTGGTGTTCTCTCTCTCTGAACAATACAAATAATGCAAACAATAACTACTCATCATATTGCTCAACCCTTCAAAATAGGTCGATTTTCTTCCCATTTACGACTACATATAGGTTTTTTCTGAATTCATTCCCACTTGTATCCGCTATTTTCTCTATCTTCGCATGTAACAAAGTTCGAGAAGATTTCTACATTTATTCTTTATTCTAAAAAATAGGGCGTTTTAGTTAATGATAAAACAGAAGACTTTTAGTTGTATTATCTTCGAGAATGGATTAACAATTTTGAGTTTTGATGCTAAAAAAGTAGGAAGAACTCGAGAAAACCCTAGTTTTTATCTCAGTGTTTTGTTGACTGTCGTGGTATTGTTGTATGGTGTTTGTGGTATTGTTGGTGGCTGTTGTTGGTGGTTTTGGTAATTTTGTTTTTTGGTGGTGGTGTCGGTCGTGTAACACCTTGAAATCGAGTCCCGAGATGTCACACGGTGCTTAGGATCACAAGTGACCCCAAGCTAACCCTTCTGCTGGCTTAACTCATAAGCAACTGAACAAAAAGTATAAATCTATACAAATCTGTGGAAAATAACTCTTTTCTGAATATGATAGATACAAAACTAAATTTACAAGATTACAACTCTTCTTTTACAACCAAAACTGAAATTGAATATTTCAACTTCTACAGACTATCTATGAAGCCTCTACTAGTTCTGACTGTAGGTAGCCGGGTTATGACTCCCAACTAACCTAACTTAATACGACTGAATAAATAAAATACAACACTTCTCAAATTGTATAACTAACTCAAGCCCTTGAATCAAAAGGACTCATCACCTGCTGACTGGATGTCGCGAACGCGAACTAACTGGATTTAAAGATGTACACTATACCTTGTACCTACATTCTGAGAAAATGTATCCCACATATGAATATGTGGGTCAGTACCATGTAAACTTATAGAGCATATAGGGTTTCATGCATATATAAAATAATATCTTAATATCATCAGAGTTTATAAAATTATGCATGCTGATATAAATGACTCACTTAGCTCGAATTAAAATCATCATAATCATAAGATTAAAATATATCGGGTGAAACATGTGAGTCATTATAATAAATGTCAATTCACTTCCATCTCGATTCCAAATCATCAAAGCAATCTTAGTGAAATCTGGAATATTGAATACATCATAAATCTGCATTTCAAATCTCTTTTAAATCAGTAAAATCAATCTTAGAATAAGGGACGACTCTTTGGGAGGTTCTTCTAACCGACATGTACATCATGTGAGCACCGATGATGTCCCACAACTTTCCCCCGTAAGCTTTGGCCTATCCTACCCTTGCCATCGGTGTAGAGCAATCTCATCTCAGTGATCACTATCTCAATTTTTCACATATAGTTGAAGTCAATGTCTCAACCTATGGTGGCACGTAGTTTTATGGTATCAAACTGTAGTAACATACCCAACTCGGTGCTAAATACTACTCCCAATACTATGCTCAAAAATCTCAAGAAAAATCCACTTTAAGGGTAATCTCATATGTCTTAAGTTAAATAAAAGATAAAATCGGTAACTCGTTTTGTAAAGTGGATTTTAACTCTGTTGTGACCAAAAGGTCAAATCTTTCTATACTTCATCAAAAATAGTTTAAACATGGGTGCATGTAGCACATAAATTCTCAAAACAAAAATCTCAATGTGGGTTAATGACCCTTATAGCGATACTTAATCAAAACATTTCAACATTTATGCTTTATATCACAAGCATGCATAATTTATATGGAAATCTGAAAAATTTCAGCCTTTAATCATAACAATAATCTCAAACTCATGGATTTTATTTTCTAAACATTCAAAATAATCATATTATCTTGAACAACAATATAGAATAAGATTTATCACTTCGAATTCATGATAAAACATGTAAATATCATGTATCTTTGTAAAATAATGCAAACTTTGGGTATAAGAATGAAAGGGTGTTCTTGTTCATAACCCCACATACCTTTATGGTAACGGATTCATTGAAAGATTGGACCCTCAATATTGATTGTGTAACCCTAGTTGTTTTTCTCCTTTAGTGCTCATGGATGATGAACTTAGACTGATAATAGGTTTATGATGTGTTTAGAATCTATTAAATTCGTAAGGTTAAGTTTAGGGGTGTGTAAGGTGTGCCAAAATACTTAATTGCCCTCAAAATAACCCAAAAACAGAGTGTTTAAGTCACTTGAAACCATAAGATATGCGCCGCATATGATATCTCCTATATTTACATAGGCGTTGCATATGCTATCGCCTATGTATCGCATATGCTTTCCAGTGGCCATGTGCGATTAGTTAGGTGACGTACTCTACTTTGCAAAGCCATAACTCCTAACTCGGGTGTTGGATTTTGGTGAAATTATAATAGTTGGAAAGCTAATTCGATTCTCTATAATTTTGTGGGTAGAAATATGCAGAAATACCATATATTTATCAAGTTATGCTCATTCAAATATGATGCTTGATAATTCAAACACTAAAACTTGATGGATTTCAAAACTCTTAGCTTGTACTACCTTAAGCGACTCATATAACCACACTTAACACATAAGATCTCTTATAACTAGGGTACTCTTGGTAATTTAGGTTCCCAAATATGGCTTACAAAATTAGGGTTTTCACATAAATGAACAACGGTTCATTTTCTAGCTTAGGAAAGTATGAGGCATTACTGGTGGTCTTGGCGTTGGTATTGGTGGAATTGATGGTGTTCTCTGTGGAATTGGCCGTGGAATTATTTGTGGTGGTGGTGGTCCATCTATTGCAATGGGTGGAAGATCTGTTGGGAGAAATTAAATAGGTCTTTAAACAGATTCTCCATCTGTTCTAACTGATGGATTATCTGTTGGAGTATTTTCTTGTAATATGGCAGAGAATAATTTGTTGAAATTTCTTCACCTATTGCAACAGGTGGAATATATGTGGGGAGATATTAAATAGGTCTTCAAACAGATTCTGGTTCCCCATTTATTCCAACTGATGGGTTGTCCGTTGGAGTATTTTTTTTTTGTTATGTTGTAAAAATAATTTATTGAAATTTGTCTCACCTTTTTAAAAAAAATTATGCAGACATCAAATGCAATGTATTTTTTGTGTTTTTTTGTTTGTAGTTAAAAGATGTTTCCCAAAAGAAAACAGAAAGTAGAGAAAGTAGAGAAAGTAGATCAACTTTCGATCATCAAATAAAAAAGGCTAGAGTACAGATAGATTTAGAGGAACTTTTAGAACAATCTCAGTTAGGGAAAATTGAAGCCAAGGAAAGTGATAACTCCTCCTTAATAATGGGGCGTGAAATAATATTGAAATTCCAGAATGATTCTATCAAAACCATTAGTATTGACAAGTTTTGAGTTGTGATGCCGATGAATAACCCTAATGCATTATTTGGTGATCTTATACTTAAATGTCAGTTGGGGAAACCTTTTGATGAACTTAGGAGTATTATTAAGAAGGAAAACATAGATGGACTTTTTAAGAAGAGTTGCTTTGCACACTTTGTTAAGTTATCTGGGCCCCGCACTCTTCGTTTCCTAATAATCATGGTATATGGCCTTCTCACGTTCAGGATTATGTATGCGGGGGATGATGGAGGTCTGAAGAAGGGCAGAAATAAGATGGATGAAGTCTGGATCAACTACTGTGTCATGCCGGTTTGTTTTGGATTGAAAGAGTTTGCCATTGTGACGGTCTTGAGATGCGATCGTCCAAAAGAATCTGCCATCAAGAAAACACCCCACAAAAGGTCCAACAAATGCAAGGTAAAAAAATATGGGTTGTTGGGCATTGTTGGACCTAGTTATAAAGTGAAGGATTTGATAGCGAATCTCAAGAATAAAGGCATACCAAAGCACTACAGGGAGAAATTGTGCTTAGTTTGGTTTGTCCATTCCGTTTTATTGGCAAGAGATGTCAAGAAGGTCATAGAACGTGATTTTTTGGCTCTTGCTAATGATTTTGGGAGATTCAAAGATTATCCCTGGGGCTACGACATCTACTACTTGACTGTCAAATATTTATTGCAAGAGCTAAAGCCAAAGACGACCATATTATATGCTTTCCTTAGGCTTTCATGGGAAAATTTATCACTATTTTTACTTATTCATTAATTTATATTGAATATACTTGTGACTTTTTTTTCCTTGCTTCCTGTTTACAATTTTTAGGCTTGGGTATATGAAGCCATTCCTCCCCTTCGAAAGCATTTCACGGATTACCCGAATAAGGTTTCTCATCCAAGGATCCTTAGGTGGTTTACTGCAGTAGAGAGCAGCAAAAAAAATATTAGTGAGGCTAATCTCTTTAAACCTCCGGATGATGCAGTATGTCTTCTTTAAACTAAAATAATTTGACTTAAAGATAGATATTGAAACAGATGTTTCATCTATTGCAAGAGATTACCCGTCAACTGTAACTGGTGCAATGGGTAATTTATTGCAACAGATGATCCATATTTCACAACAAAACAAATTAACCATATGTTGCTCTATTCTCTGAACCCTACTCAATAGATTACCTATCTACTGTAAATTATGCAACAGATGGGTATTCTGATGCAACATATTATCAATCTGTTTCAACATACAGATCAGCTGTTGTGGTAGCTAGATCGTCTATTTCATAAGTTGGTTGTGTTAACATAACCTGAGCCCCATGTAACCCAACTGACTGCAAATTATTATTATATGATTTAAATTCCTCCTGTCATTTTTTATAGGTTGTGCATCCTTGGATCGTGCCTACCATTGATGAGCTGGGGATGACTTCTTTTCTTACTCTGGGTCTTGTTGATACAAAAGAAGACCCAACGGTAAGATTAATAATAAAGGAATTCGATGGAGCAACATCCATAAGAAGAGCAGTTACGCAAGGTCAGTCTAATGTTGAAGCCCTTCCCGACCAAACTCAAACTGCAATAGATCCGGGTGCTTCTTCTAGGGATATTGCTGGTGGAGAGTTTGTGATGGTGGCAGCCATCCTGCTTCTGCTTCTGCTACCATTCGTGATTATGAGAATGTTGGTGCTCAGCAAAAAATAAATATGTTTGAAAACACCCTTGCACATTTCCTCCCTCTCACCCCTACACCGGTCCCTCCCATCCTTACAATGGTCTCTCTCACCTCTCCCCACCCTCATATTCTCATTGCAAATGCAAAGTGTTCAAGGATAGAGAGGATAAACTCTTCGATAAGCTAGAGTCTATTGCTGAAGTTGCCGAGGAGTTGAAATCCAGGAAGGGTATCATACCATCCAACAAAGTAAGGGAGCCATGCACTCCTACAGTAGAGGTTAGGAGGAAGAGAATAAAAAATAGATAAATTCTCTCTATTTTGAAATCATCAAAAAATGCAACCCCCCCTCCCGCTCCGATAGTTATTGAAGTTCAGGGGCTGCCGAAGAAGGTGGACATATTTACGGGGCTTGGCAAGGAGAAAAAGAAGGAACTGGAAGAATTTATCAAGATGAAGGTTCAAAAAGAATACACCATGCATTCATTTGCCGCCAAAGACTTCTCAAATATGACAAATATATACGTGTGGTACGAGGAAAAGGTAAGTTTAATTTTGCTAACCTACCCTTCCAATCTACTCCATGAAGAAGAATATACACAGCAGATGTGTAATCCATTGCAACAGCTTGGTATTCTGTTGCAACATAATACACATCTGCTGCATAAGTTGTGCTGGTTGGGTAATCTGTGAACTAATTTAGAGAACCCTCTGCATCGGATTCTTTACGCTATGTTTTTATTCTTTATAATTACTAACCTATTTAAAAATTATCTTCTTATACCACAGTATGTTGATGAAATTCTCTGCCTCATGAGGGGCAAGCAATTAGCGTACCCAGATGCTTATGATGCTGCTGATAGGATAATGGACCTCAACTTCTTTAATAATTTCAAAGATAGGTACGTTGATATTTATAATCTAGCTGATTTTGGTGGCTTGGTATTTGATCAGTTAGTCTCTACATTCCAATTGGATGAAGAAGTGATTAAATATGTTAGAGGAAAGAGGTCATATCTACACGGCAAGAGCTGGACCAAGGCAAAGAAAATCCTTGCGGTCATGAACGTGGATATCACCTATTTTCTCACTGTTGAGATACTACTATACGAGGGAAAGATTAAGGTTTATGACTGCAACTTACCTATTTTCAGCGATAAGATATTTTTAACCCACATGCAGCCACTCTTGAAGTTGTTGCCCTAAGTTGTTGACATAGAGTAAGATGATGGATCATTTGCCGGCTGAAGTCTTGGAGAAGGTATCATGGGTTTTTGAAGGTCGAAATAAGAACATTCATCTCCCAAAAAATACAACCAGTGCAGCGTACGGGCCATATTCGCTTGCATACATCGAGTGTTTGCTAACCGGTACACAAATGACCGGTGTATGTGACACCATTGTGGGAAAGATGCAATGGGTCTGGCATATAGGGTACTAACTAAATGGTTGGAGCCCATTTATAAAAAATAACATGTATAAAGACAGAGACGAACACGATAACAAATTTTCATTTCAAGCCAATTTACTCAACATATAGGGGCAATAATTTTTATGTCTGGCAAAGTTGAATTTTTATAATGCAACAGATTTTATCTTTGTCGTAACAGATATAGTACCTTTTGTAACAGATTGATTATTTGTTGGAATAGGTTGGTCATCTGTTGTGTTATGTAGATGTTCCCCATCTATCTGTCACAACAGATTTACGATCTGTTGCAACATATAACTTATCTATTGCAACTGATCGGTAATCTGTTGGAGCAAATAAAAAAAGTAGGAAGGCCTGTTATATAATTTCCAGCAGATGACCTCCGTGTTACATCTCATGTTGCAACATATGTCTTAATCTGTCTGATAAGATATGTCGTCTGTTGCAGCAGATGTTTTATCTGATGCAATATTTGAATCTAGTACTCCATTTCAATTAACATGTTCAAAATTTAGAATTAATTATATTCCTAGATAGAATAAAATAAATCGAAGCCTTCGAAAATTGCATGAAATAAAATAACTCAACAAATAAATGAAATGTAAAAGAAATCATTATGAGTACAAACAATCTCCTCTACAAATAAATCAACAAGTTAAACCAAGGAGGATAGGTTATACATTGACGGACTCGAGCTATAAAGATCTAATCAATATGGACAAGTTGTTCTTCATCCAGTGCTATGGAATTTGGCTTTGGTCGTTGTGGATCTTTAAAGTCCATTGCGTACGGTTTCTGAGCTTTCACTTCTCCATATTTCAATAAAAGAGCAGCTTATGTTTTCCGGAGTAATCCGGAATCAAGTCTATCATTTGGTACTTGTAATCCATCGCTCAAATACTCAGTATAGGCGGCAACAAAAGGACCGCAATCCCTACGTTATAAAAAAATAGATAATTCATATCTTGCAGTTCATGCAATCATTGTGAAATTTGTGAAATAAAACTAAATCATGAAACTTAAACTTAAAAGCTACCAATGGTTTGTTGAGCAATTCTATCAACATATTGTACATCAAATGGATTAGCCATTTTATCCCGGTATGCTTCAATCGTCGACCAATCAGTACAAACCTTTTGATCCAAAAAGCCACTCATATCAGGGTAAGTAGGCAATATTTTGGCCAGCTTTTGTATCTCAAACGACGGCTTGGAACGTCTCCTTTGCGACATTGAGTCATAAACTAGGATGCGCCTCTCTTTTTGAACGAGATAGCCAACACCCAATGGAATTCATCACCACAATTGATTGGAATGTACATTTCGTTGACCAAATGCCAAGGTAAGCCAGCAGGAATGCTAAAACCTTTGATGATGTTGATTAAGCATTTCTCGTTTTGGGAAACTTCCGGCTGCTGTTGACAATACCTATCGTAGGCATTATTGATGTAAACTTCGTAGAAATAATTTCCTGTTGTGTATCTGTATTGTTCTTGTATTTGCAAATTGGCCTTCTTTTAGAGGTAGTAAAAAATGACATCGATGTGCTGCACATATTATCAAACATTTCGAATTACGTGACAAAAAATCAATACGCAGATGCAATAAAATAAAGTATTAATTAATAGTAATATTTATGGACTTTAAACCTCATCATTGCAGCAAGTTTGGGGCTGTGACATCAAATAGAACCAATTCTTCATTCCAGGATGTGCAACAACAAAGTCGAACATATCTAAACCAAGACTCGATTAGTTCACTTGTAGCGCTCGTTATTTTGTTTTCTACATGATGATTTATATGTGTTAATGTTGGGTTCTTACAACAAGAATTTTACAAACCAATATCCATAAAATTGATTTATGTACCTGGCGGCATGATGCTTTAACATCCCATTGGCAATCTATTTTGAATAGTCGTTGATCAACTGTATTAATTTTTTTGGAGCCTTGTCTGAGATGTTGAATCCCTTAAACGGGTAAGTCTTTTGTCTTCTAGAACTAACAGGCTCCACGTTTTGTTCTTCTTTGGAAGCAGTTGATGGATTATCGACTGTCATATTATACTCTTTGGCAGTAGCTGTGACATCCACCTGAAAGCCAGAATTGTGAATGCTAAGTAGAGATATACAACAGATTTTTCATCTATTGCAACAGATGATTCTTATGTTACATTAGATGGATTATCTGTTGGGACAAATTCGAATAGGTAAATCAAAACAGTACGATAATTTTGAACAGATGACCCATCTGATGCAACATAAGACTCATCTATTAAAACAGATAACGAATCTGATGCAATAGGTTAGACAACAGTTGCAACAAATGTATATACCTATTTGATAATTTTCAGCAGATGTATCATCTATTGAAATAGATATATGCTTGTTATTTTTTTGGAGCAGATGATGTACATTCACCTTCTTCAGCTTATGCCGCTCTTCTGTGGCCCTTGCACACTGAACATCGGTGCAAGACAAAGATAGAGGCATTATAATCTTTCTTTTTTGATGATTGATGATGCCTTGAAAGTGTTTTTCCTTCTCCTCTTAGTCGCCTTGATGTCTAGTGGAATGTCTGGATATGAAATCCTCTTTGATGGAATGACACCCCTCTTAGATGTCATTTCCTTTACAGAAGAAGTTACGGCATTAATAATATTAATCAGTCCATCGTGTTTTGCCTTGTAATCTTGACATTTGCATGAAGAACATTCGATAGATGTGGCAAAATCTAGAGAAAAATCTGTACAACCATTATGATCATAATCATAATGGCTTGTTGTTTAAAAAATTGTAAGAGGAGCATCATTAGCCCCACACTCCAAAATTATTTTTCTTGTGATGGTTGTTGTTCTAAACAATTCTATTTTTATTCCATCAACGACCTTAGGTTCCGATAAAGTTTGCATAGACCGTAAAGTAAGAAAAAATAGCATCTTCAACTCTCGGTTGGTCGGAACAATCCACGGATGGACAATCTAAAATAAATAGGTACATATATTAAGAATGATGATGAAATCATTGAATCATTAATTAAAACAAAAACTTGATTAGAATTGGACTTACTGCTTCCTTGGGGTATTGAAAAGATTAAGTAATTTTGCATTTTTATAGGTTTTGGCCGACAACCATCTCAGAATTCTTGGACAGAAAACTTCTTCCTGGTAGTTCACATGTTGTCTCAAATAAGGAATGACTTCAAATTCCCAAGCCTATAACATAACGCCAATAAATCAAAAGCATTATTGAATAAAAAAAATGATGAATCCTATCATGATAAAAGAAATATTTACCATGAAAGCCCATGGAAAACCATATAAGTTGACTGTTTTTGGCATTAATGGAGTCAACAAATATTCGATAGTCATTTTGAAGCTTTTATAACCCCAAGGATAGCTGTTAAATGCCACAAGATCCTCGAAGAGATTTATTAAACCAAGGCTTATGTTGTTGTTAACATCTCTCACCCAAAGAACATTATGTACAAACCAAACCAAACACAATGATTGCTTGTGCTTCTTTGAAATTCCTTTACCTTTCAATGCTTCAATAAAATTTTCATTTTTGAAGCTTGGACCAATAATGGACATCAGGTCATCACGATCACTCGACTTCTTTTCGTTTTTTGGGTGTACGGGGTGCTTTTTTTTGGGTGAGAGTAGGTATAACTTAAAAAGGAGAAGGAGTATAACATTTTAGTCTGGTAACTATGGAAAACTCCTCCCAACTAAAAAAAATAGGCATGCCATTATAACTTATCCACACCTCATCCATCTTATCTTTGCTTTTATACATAAACCTGCGCTTGAGAAGATCAATACCATTTTTATCTAGAAATGAGTATTGTTATCCTCCGGCAAATCAAGATATTTCCCAAAGCAGCTTTCCATAAAATAAAAATCCAATTTTTATTCTCAAAGTATTTTTCTGAAGTCGTCGAAAGATTTTCCCATGACTGGCTTAACCACGAGATCACCCGTTAAATCTGTTGCACCATCACACTGTATTCTCACAAGGTAACGATCAATATTGAAGGTTTTGACCAACTCTTCGACGGAAGGGCTATTAGAATTTGGATAATCTCTTTTGAAAGTTTCCTCCTCCCCGTGTTCATTATCTTCTACTCCTGATTGAGATAACGCTTGTAAAGCAAGCTCATAGAGTGGTGGATGTAGCTGAGCGGCTGCACTTGTTCCTTTACTTGGACTTGATTTGATTTATTTTATTTTGGGAGCCATGCTATCTTAAATTAACAGGAACATAACATAGATTATAATTGATTAATGCATAACAGTAGTAAAACAATTCCAACAGACAACTAATCTACCAGGTATGTGATCTGTATAACTGACCTGTTCTAATGGATGAGTAATACATGGGAACCATAAAAACAACACTATCTATTGCACCTGGTATTTTATCTTATGCAAAACATAACTGACCCATTGCAACAAATAAGTAATCCATTGGAAATAATAAAAACAGATTACTAATCTGTTGCATCAGGTATTTTATCTGTTGCACCATATAACTGAGCTATTACAATGGATGTGTAAACTGTTGGAAAGTATAAAAATGGATCATTAATCTGTTGCACCAGGTATGTTATCTGTTGCAGTGTAAACCATTGGAAAGAATAAAAATGTATCATTAATTTGTTGCACTGGGTATGTTATCTATTGCAACAGATAACCGACCTGTATGAGTAAATCGTTGGAAAGAATAAAAACAGTTCTAATCTGTTGTAAAATGAAGACTAAACTGTTGAAAAGAATAAAAATAGATCACTAATCAGTTATCTCTAGGGTCAATATTGTTTAGATTTTTTTCAAACAGAAGAGTTTTCTGTTGTAACAGATGAATGATCTGTTAGATTGTTCATCTGTTGCATTAGATTTTCATAGTTGCATTAGATTTTTAATCTGTTGTATCAGATTTTAAAATGAAGAGTAAAACGTTGGAAAGAATAAAAATAGATCACTAATCAGTTATCTATTGGAATAATATTATTTAGATTTCTTCCAAATAGAAGAGCTGTCTGTCGCAACAAATGAATGATCTATTAGATTGTTCACCTATTGCATCAGATTTTCATGGTTGCATCATATTTTTAATTTGTTACATCAAATTTTCATTTGTTGTATCATATGTTTCATCTATTACATCAGATGTTTCAACTGTTGCAATACCATTTCTACCAAGACAAACAATAAATCAACCCAGCAACACCAACGTATCACACACACATACACACTAAGAACATTAACTGTGACCAAAAATCACCAACAAATTTGAATCAACAGTATGACAACGAGAAGAAGAAATGCCAGAAATTAGGGCTTTATTCAGTCCACATTTTAATACCAGAAGAGTAGTTGGCTCAAGTTCCTCTGTTTCTACATAAATTTTTACCTGTGAAAAAAAGAAATGGGAGGATGAAGAACTCGAAGTTGTTGTTGCCGAAGAAGTATTCGCGTCGATTGAAGGGAGAAATTTTGCAGAACTGTTGGTTGGGAGAAGCTGGAGAGAGAGAGAGTGGTTGATTAAGATTGAAGAGGGGTGTGGGTTGGGTTGATTTGTATTTTTGAAAAGATTAGAAAGTTTTGAAAATATTAATCAAGTCTACAGTTAACTTAATCAAGTTTCCTAATGATGTTTGACCCTATCTGTTGGTCAATGTCACCAATCCTTCATTCAATACTTAAAAGACACTTTTCCTTCAATTTTCTCAAGTTAGTTGCATGCACGTCTAAATAAAAGCAAGGAGAGAAACCAACAAGAAAAAATTGACTTGAAATTAATAAGAGAAGATTACAAGTTACAACTAAAATTTTTGTTTAAAATTAAACAACTTCATTTATTATTAATTAACTCCCATCACACTTTTTTTTTTAAAAAATAAAATAAAACCTTTCATTCAAAGATATCACTTAAATCAAAAAAGAAGAAAAAATAGTGAATTCTATTAAGTATGACTTTTGCATAATGGAAAATTACCTAATTAATTTAATAAAATCTCTAACACTAACACTTACTAATAAATTTTCATTATTTATTTTTGCACTTAATTTCACACTGACATCACTAGCCTTAATTGGATAGGGTGTGGGTAGAATTTTTTTTTACTAGGTATGATTTTTAATTTTGATTTTAATTAATATTGATTGATTTAGATTTAGTGACATGTACTTCTAATAAGAGGTCATGTGACAAATGGATTTGCAAAACCATTGTTAGAAAGTAATAGCACGAATAAACCTTTTCTAAAACGTTAGTGACATAGATTGGCTAAACTTATAAATGAGTCAAACTTTTAACAGATTACTTAGATGAGTCATTTTTAATAGTTGGATAACATATTTAAGCTTTTTATTCCGTAATCTCAATGGACTTGCCCTCCACTTTATGAATTAGTCAAATGTGTCAAAAGATAAATAGTTATCTCAACAAAATTGAATTAAATTAAAAGGTGAGTATGTTGTAAGTAGAAAAATAGAATTAATGTATGTGAGTGAGAAAATGCCAAAATCTTTTATGAAAAATATAAATACACTAATTAATTAAAAAAACTTATCTTAATGTACTCATTGCTTCAAATAATTTGATCAAATTCCAAAAAAAAAAAAATTATTACTCAAAATTTTAGGTCTTCACGAATTACATGCATTCGTTCAGAGAAGGAGTTTGCAAAGTGAATTTGTCAATATATTGGATGTTTTTTATTCATGTTTTTATCCTACATAGCGTAGTTTTATTTGATATCAGATATGAGAGTTTCGGAATCATTATGATATATGCATGATCGTGAAGCAAACAAGTACCGATTAGTAGAATTGAAGGATAAATCGCACAATCAAGTTAGAGAAAGCTTACATTGAGTTGTAGATTTCCTGAGATACTGATAAAACATAGGGATCCACCAAGTAACAGGTGACCAGGTCCCTTAATGAACAAAAATAATATTACAGTTATAAAAGAAAGACAATGCAAAAGATAAGATGCAAGTGATGTTTACACGGATACCTCCTTACCTAAATAAGGAAAAACCATGACCTATCTCATAGGATTTCCCAACTCTCAACTAACGTCAAGCAACAAACTGATTACAAACTCCAATAATTACAAAGGATTAAACTCTTAATCCTAGTCTCTTTTAATAACTCCACTATAAAAATGATGTAGTAACTGTACCACATTCCTTGTCGACTAACTATAGCTGACAGTCATGAGTAATTCTACCCTAGAAAGACTTCATTCAAGGTGAAAAGACATTTGACCAAATACAAAGTGACTCAAGCAATTAACTCTAACTGATGTGACTCAAGCTAAGACTTAGAAAATTTATTGATTTACTAACCTTTATAGTTCGGGAGTAGATTTACAATGTAAGAGCAAAATACACAAAACTCAAAGACACAACAAGACTTAGTCAGTAATCGATCAGGTCTCTTGTTAGAGTATGAGCAATGTTCTTGTGAAATGGATTTTGCTTTTGAGAGTAATCTTGATGGCAAAAACTGAGTTTTGCTCCTCTTCAGTACTCCCTATTATAAGATAGAACAAAACCTAGAAAGCATGTTATTGATCGAAGTTGGCTGCCTCTACTGTAGTGCTACCAACTCTCTGCAAAATGTGCAGCCTCCAACTGTACTCAGTTGTCATATTCTAAAGTCAACTTCTTATGGAACAAGGTCCCATAAATACTGATTTAGCAGCCAATCAGGTTCTTTGTGGTATAATTTATAGATCATCAAAACTCTAGTAGTACTATCAAACTCCAGTAGTACAACAGATACACATAAGATTGCAAAAAGATGAGAGGCATTTTCTATCTGCATCTGATCACATAGTACACACTTATTATCATCATCATAATGTATGCCTATTCTCGTCAACCTCTCTTTAGTGAGTAGTTTCCATTTCATTGCTAACTGCAATAGGAACCTATGCTTAGGTAGCATGATCTTGTGCCATATCATATCAGCATCATTCAGTGTAGGTCTTAATCCCATCATGACATTGTTATCTCTGATTAAGCTCGAATCCTGGTATTCTATGATTTTCACTCACTTTATTGACTGCTACACTACACCCTTGGTCGTAGAATGATGAAAATGTAACATAGCTTAAGTTTATATTTAGCTCTAAACTCGACTCTTTAATATCCTTTCTTCTTGAAAACATTATAATATAATGTAGAATCCATTTAGTCTATATGTTTATTACTTCTTGTAGGATTTTGTAAAATGTAATCAAAAAGGCGTGATATAGAACTATGAGACGTTAATGAAAAACAAAGGCAAATCTAGAATTTAAACCCTCTAGGTTCAACCATTAAGTTTCGTCGTATTGAACCTATTGTATTGTCGAAACTATTGAACCCTACATACTAGAAATTAAAATTTTAGTATATTTTTACACATAAATTCATATTTTGCGTTGAAAGTATTGCGTGCAAATGAACCCAGGGCCACAACACTATACTCGCCTCTTATGTAATGCCACACTTGCTATTAAGACCAAGTCTTCAAACAACCGTGCACAACATGTTACACCCTTGGAGTTTTGACGATTCACAAACCATTCCACAAACACCTGATCGAAGCTTAAGTCAGTATCTATGGGACCTGGTCCCATATGAATTTGCTCTCTATAGATGACGAGCCTACTACAGCTGAAAGTTTTCGCGCAGAAAGTTAGTTGGACGCTAAACCAATGGGAGAAGTTTTGGATTTTGTTGTCTCATATAAAAGGAATACTTCACATAATAAAAGTCATTTTGCAAAATCAAGATTTCTTCTTCATAGAAAAAGTCGTCTCTTTGATCACAACTCATACATCATCAAGGGAACTGATTAAGTGTTCATTTAGTCTTGTGGTTTCTTGAGTTATTTGTGTTTTGCTATCATATTGTAAATCTACTCTTGATATATAAAGGATAGTAGATACTTTAGCTTGTACAAGTCTTAGTTTGAGTTGTATCAGATATAGGTAATTGATCGAGTCGTTCGTAAGTTGGTTGAGTTTAACTTACCATTTTGGTAGTGTTGAGTCCTAGGTAGAGTTATCTAGGATCATTGAATAGAGTTATTCAGCTGAGGTGAGGTAGTGTTACTATACTTGTCTTGTAGTAGAGTTGTTGCAAGAGGTAGTGATTATAGGACCTTGTAATCGCTTGGTTGCTTGAAGATTTGGAAAATCCTGAGATAGGTAGTGTTTTTTTCCTCCCTTGAGCAAGGAAGTTTTCACGTAAACATTGTGTGTTCTTTACATTGTTGCATTGTTTTTCTTTCTATTGTTATGCTATTGCATCTGTGTTATTTTGATCTAGTCCTCTTGTACTTGGTGGACTCAAACTTTTCATCACAACTACCTATTCACTAGAAAATAATATGAGATTTGAGCCTTTATTGGTTATGCATTTATGATGACTTGGTGGGAATACTGGATATGTTGTTGTTGTTACATTTATGATGACTTGTAGAATTGAAACCTAAATTCTCTATGCTTTATCTAAATGTATTAGCAGCCTCAACATTCATCATCAAGACACTGCACTATAACTTTTGCACTATAATGCTGTCATATTTCCTACTTGTATTGATTATTTTTTCTATGTTGATTAACAAACATGCAACAACCATTAATAATTGGAGAAAGCAAAAACATCTAATGTTATTATACTCATGATTGAGCATTCATGAGCATAACTTCAACTAGAAAAAGTTAAAATTCTTAAAATGAACAAGAAGTAACGAAAATTCATCTGTCTTTGTTCATGGCATATATAACTTACATATATTGTATAACAGCTAATGAATTATGATCTTTCTCAAATGTATCACCTTCTTAATACCATGCCAAGAGGAAGATCAGAAAATCACGAGATCTTGATTAGACTAGGGAGTTTGCTGCATCACAGAGTTGAAGCTGATGGAACAACCTAATAACGATCATCAACAAAGAATCTGATATAAGTTGATGTTATAACAGAGAACTATTTAATCGCCCTTGAAGAGATTATAATAGGCAAATAGATCATCCAAAAATCCATAACATTTTCATATGCTAAAAAAAGTTGACATTGGTATTGACAGTATTTGAAGCCAATATAACGAACCTACTTCAGAAGTTCTGGCACCGAAAGCTTAATCTTTTTTAAAGGAACAGGGGATCGGTTCTATCTACACAGTTTCTTCAAAGTTAATATCATCTCCCTCTCCCTTTTCCTGGAAGGATAAAGCATTGTCAGTTATGTTGCAACTTTAAAAAACAAAACATGAAAAATTACTGTTGTCTCGAAAATCTAAACATACTTTTCCCTCCGACTGCTGAGGCATACTCGGAATTTGCTCCATTGGTTGGCTGTATGACATATGAACATTAAAAAGAGTTAGAGATGATCTTTTTATACAAGAACTTCAACAACCAAATTGATGTTTACATTATGCAATATCTAAGCAATAACTAGTTATCCCAAAAGATATATAACAGTGAGAATTGGATAAATTCAATTTTACAATCATAATTGTGTTGCATAAAATCCAATGGAACAAAACACTACAAAGTACATCAAATGAAGAAATGTTTCTCCATATTAGCAATAAACGTAACATGTTGTCACCTAGAATCCTTTACATATGGCACCCCTTGACGCAAATGATCCATCTCAACAAACCTTAAATCAACCTTCAGTTCATCCACATGAGATATATCGTGCACCTATAGTTAAACAAAAGAGTGACATTACTAGGGAGACACTACAATGTACAAAATTAGGCTCAAACAACTCCATGGTAGGAGAGCTAACCGGTATGGCAGTATTTGGAGAATATCTTGGCTCATCAGAAGGGATATGATATCCCACATTGTCAGCAGTCCATGCATCCTGAGAATTTAAATGAATCATTAGTACCGGGCAGCCTTTTTGTATATTTAAATTAAATAATATACGAAAAGATGAATTTAACTTAGAAAATTTTAGGTAACACCTCGACGTAGGATTGTTGAGCCTTCTCAGCCCGATAAGTATTGTATATATCATAAAACCCATCCCACCATTCCATTAGATATCCTTCTGGAGATTCGATAGCTAAAAAGTTTCGCAGAAATTAAATGATTGGAATAAAAAATAACAATTAATACAATTTTAGAAACACGAAAAGCACTTTTCAGATAAATTGACCTCAAAGAAGTGCACTAAGAGCTTCAAAGAGATATTAATTATCTATTATTCCATCCAATCTATATTTCATATGAAAAAAGGAACAACTGATAATTGAAGTGTACATACGTAGAAACTGATGGTTCGTATAGGATAAAAGAACAACTATAGTTGAAGGTGGTGAACCCGCGAAAAAAATGATAATCCAATTCTTTTTTAAAACCAATATCTCACATATAAATGAAGTCAAAGGAATAAAAAAGTTCATTCAAATAACATAATCATCAAATAAAATGGTATCCAGATACACGAAGCATACTGCATTCAACTAAAGTGTTGGAAAGGCCCACAACCCAAAGGGATTTACAACCTAAGCAACCTACCCTAACTCAAGCATCGGTAACTAATTTTACAACTACTTGTAAGTTATAGCTCATACTTAGACAACCTATTATGAATCGGGCAGTAAAGCAAACCACATGCAAAAAGAAAATAAGAACACACAAATTTATGTGAAAACCCCTATGAAAAAAACCACTGGCAGAGGCAAAGGATGTTTCACTATAATGAAAGGAAAGAAGTACAATATGGAGAATGAGTATTTTCGGGATACCCAAAACTACCCACTAAAATGCACTTATATAATATGTGCATACAAAAAAGTCCTAAGCCCAAAAAAACATAAAGGTCCATGGGTCTATCGGCCCGATCCCTACACTACCACCACAGACCCTATTGAAAATCACAAACATAGGTCGTACCACAAAATAGTCTAGGCCAGATCAATAAAATTCGCGCCACAACTCTAACATCTCTACCTTTACATGAATTCTAATTCAGAACTCAAATCCATTTCAAGAAAACCTCTCCACCTCTTCCACAAAAACCCCTAAGGGCACATCTTAACAGCTAACACTAACCAAGTCCAAGCAATGCTTAACCTTGTCACTTGGTAGTGTCTAGGTCATTATATCAGCAGGATTATCATAAGTACTAATCTTTCTCACCACAATATCACCACGAGGAATAATTTTACGCACAAAATGATATGAACATTGATGTTCTTTCTCCTCTCGTGAAATATCTAATCTTTCGTAAGGAATATAGCACTTTGACTATCAGAAAAGATTGTAGCAATCTTTAAGTCTTTGCTATGTTCACAAAACAGACCCTTTAACCAAATAGTTTCCTTGAAAGCCTCTGTAATAGCCATATACTCTGTCTCAGTAGTTGACAAAGAAACCGTAGTCTGTAAGGTAGCTTTCCAACTAATAGAACAACCACTAATGGTGAAAACATAGCCGGATCTCCTTTTATCATGCTCTTCTACAAAATCAGAATCAATATACCTAATTACTCTATCTCTATTTTGCCCAAACTATAAAAAAACATTAGCAGATCCACGCAAGTATCTGAAAATTCACTAAACTACTTTCCAATATTCTTTGCCAAGATTTGCCATGTATCTGCTAACTGCACTGATGGCATAAGATAAATCTAGTCGGAAACATCCTATCGCATATATAAGAGACCCGACAGCACCAAAGTATGGAACTCGAGACATATAGTCATCCTCATCATCTATTTTTGGAGATAAAATGGACAAGAGTTTGAAGTGAGCTGCCAATGGAGTACTTACAGGTTTGGCATTTCGCATATTGAACCTGTGAAGTACCTTTTTAATATATCATTTCTAACTCAAGTATAACTTACAATTCTTTCTAGCACTTATAATCTCCATGCAAAGAATCTTCTTTGCTGCACCTAGATCCTTCATATCAAACTCCTTAATGAGCGGAGCTTTGACTTTTACTATCTCTCTCATATCTTTTATTACAATCAATATATAATCAACATACAAGAGAATAACCATCACTTACCTCCTTGAAATAGACACAAATATCATAGTTGCTCCTCTGAAATATATGACAGGTCATAAAAGAGTCAAACCTCTTAGACCACTGCTTGGGCGACTGCTTTAAGCCATAAAGAGACTTTTTCAGCAAGCATACATAGTCCTCATTTCCTAAGACTGCAAATCCCTCTGGTTGCTGCATATAGATGTCCTCCTTAAGTTATCCATGTAAGAATGTAGTTTTGACATCCAACTGCTCAAGCTCAAGATTATGCATGGCCACAATACCAAGTAATGCTCGAATCAAACTATGCTTTACAACTAGAGAAAACATATCTGTAAAGTCAATGCCTGGAACCTGACTGTAACCTTTAGCAACTAGTCTTGCTTTGTACCTAGAATCTTCAACGCTTGATGTTCCTTATTTTATTTTGAATATCCACTTGGAACGGATAGCTTTCTTATTTTTAGGCAATCTCACCAGATTCCATGTGGTATTCTTATGAAGTGATTCTATCTCCTCCTGTATAGCAATCATCCATCATCCAAAATCATCACGACTAACTACCTCTGAGTAAGAAGAAGGACCTTCACCAGAAATAATACCTTCTGCTACACTCAATGCATTAGCAACCAAATCAGCTTCAGCATACTTTTGAGGAGGTCTAATATCTTTTCTAGGCCTGTCTTTAGCAATAGAATATTATGGCGCCACTAGTACTGAAGAAGAAATAGTATCACTCTATATTTTTGGGCTAGACTGAGAAGTAGGCACTGGTGCAGAGTCTTCTCCAATATGCAATTCAACATGGGTTCTTGAATTTTGTTGATTCATGTCACTAAGCTCATCTGTGGGTGAAGCACTAGATTAGAAGGGAGCCCAAAGCATATCAATTTCATCAAACACTACATCCCAGCTAATTATAACCTTTCTGATTTCTGGACACTAAAGATTATAACCTTTAACACCAGGCTTATAACCTATAAATAAGCACTTGACAGATCTAGGTTCCAACTTTCCATTATCAATATGAGCATACACAGGACATCTAAATATCCTCAAATTAGAATAACTAGTAGGAGTATCAGACCATACCTCTTGTGGAGTCTTTTTATCAATCATGACTAAAGTAGAGCAGTTAATAAGAAAGCAAGGTGTGGAAGCAGATTTATCCCAAAAAGACTTGGGTAAACCAGTATCAGAGAGCATACAATGTACTTCTCCATTATAGTCCTATTCATTCATTCGGCCATACCATTCTGCTGCAGCAGAGTATGAAGAACTGTCAAGTGCCTCACAATTCCTTCAGACTTGCACAAAGCATTGAATTCATTAGAACAAAAATCTAAACCATTATCAGTCCAAAGGAGTTTTACCTTCTTCTTTTTTCAATCATAGTCTTCCACTTCTTGAAAGTAGGCAACACATTATTCTTTTGCTTCAAAAAGAACACCCAAACATTTTTGGAGTATTCATCAATAATAGTCAACAAGTAATTAGCGCCTCCTTTAGAAGGTACTCTAGCAGGACCCGACAGATCAGAATGAATGTAATCAAGTGTTCCCTTAGTTGAGTGGATTCCTTTAGTGAATCTGACTCTCTTCTTCTTCCCAAAAACATAGTGCTCACAGAAATTCAATTTGGTAATACTCTACCCATCCAGAATTCCTCTTCTGCTTAGTTCAGCCATCCCATTTTTACTCATATGCCCCAGAAACATAGGCTAAAGTTTAGCAACATCATTTTCTGATAGAGAAGAGGTAGAAATAGTTGCATCACCTGTAATAGTAGAGACTTGTAGGACATACATATTTGCATACTTTCTCTGTCTCTTTATCACAACAAGAGAACCTTTAGTAGCCTTCAGAACTCCATCTTCACCAGTGTACCGATAACCGTTCGAAGGATACTCAAGGAAATAAGATTTCTCTTTAGGTCTAGGACATACCACACATCACGACTATATAAAATTGTATCCCTAAAGCTCATGTATGGTGCAGGAATCGAACACAACAAAATCAACCCTAGATATTCCCCATCGTACTTAACATTCAGAGTCTCTAAATTAGAGAAAATTTCCTTAAATACAGATAGGTGATACTATCAGACATGCGATAGG
This sequence comes from Capsicum annuum, assembly GCF_002878395.1. NCBI lineage: Eukaryota > Viridiplantae > Streptophyta > Magnoliopsida > Solanales > Solanaceae > Capsicum > Capsicum annuum. The sequence goes on from NC_061122.1 coordinate 13,317,311, forward strand.
AGTAAAGTCATTGTTTGAGATGCAACTTACTTGGTAGGATCTTCGTCATACCAAGACATTCTAGTTTCAACCACAATGCAGCGGTTGTGGTCTCCTTCAAAACATCATGTAGAATCTGATTGGATAAATGAAGGTGAATCTGAGATAGAGCCTTCCGATCCTTACGTCGTTTTTCCTCGTCCATCCCCAATGAGGGAATCTTCTCAAACCCTAATAAAGCATCATCCAAATCCATCTATTCGAGCACAACCCACATCTTAACATTCTATAATAAAAATTTGGTGTTGCAATACAATAACAAAATATCATACTTCATAGTTCCATACTCGAGAAAACAATCGAATGGGCTTTGATACCAGTTTTTTATGAATTGGGTAGAAATAAAGCAAACCACAAGAAGAAAGAAAATAAGAGCATACAAAGGCAGAGGCAGAGGATGTTTCACTGTAATGAAAGGAGAAGAGTACAATGTGGAGAATAAGTATTTTCTGGATACCCAAAACAACCCACCAAATGCACTTATATAATATGTGCATACAAAAAAGTCCTAGGCCAAAAAAATATAAAGGTCCACGGGCCTATCGGCCCGATCCCTATGCTACCATCACAGACCCCATTGAAAATCACAAACATGGGTCGCACCATAAAATTTTCTGGGTCGGATCAACAAAATTCAGGTCACAACTATATAACACAACCTTTAACTATCACTACCATTTAGATAGAAAAAGAGAATAATTAATTAGAAATGACAATGAGGCAAGACAAAGGTTAAACGACATAGGACAGGGCGACAGTTAAATGACGCAGGACGCGACAAAACTCTTATCTTTAAAACAGTAAATGGGGTAGGGAAGTTCAAAACTTTGAATTATTCTAAGATGTATTTTAATACATAAATAATGATAGTTCATGTAAGAACACACACACACACATATATATATATATATATATAATTGAATTAAAGGTTTGAAAATCGTTAAAAAAAAAGTGACAATTTAGATATATCTTGTATCATAAACTCAAAACAAAATAAGATCAAATGAATAACAGAGTCTATCAATTGTATAACATAGTCGTACTAATCCAATTACTATAACCCAAGCATCTACAACTACTTTCATGATTACACGTAAGTTATAAGTCACATAGAAACAACTTTTAACAATTATTTAATGAGTTCAAATTTACCATAAATTTAAATTAAAAAAATTTACCAACATTTGTGGGATTTACAACATTTGCTTCAATAGAAAATGCCTCACCGTCTTGTGCAACCCCTTTGTAACCAAATAATTATAGATGTACTTGTCCATCCTGAAAATTTTCAATAGAGAGACATAAATTATTTTATATTAAGGATGTGTTTGGTATGAATTTTTTTTTTTTTTGAAAATAAGTTGGTTTCTTGTATGTAGTATTGCGATTGATAAGTAAAAAAAAATATTTATATGTAATTTAGTAAGAAAATATATGTAGAGGTGGGAGGGGTCGGGTGTAGGACCTCGGCAGTGGTAGGAGTGGGATGGTCAAGAGGTAGGGGTTGGGGGTGTTGGGTGGACGAGAGAATACAATAAACATATACTTATAAGTTATAATGTTTTATTAGTTGGTTTCTTGAAGTTTGGTAAGTAAGTAAAGAAAATATTATCTCAAAAGCATTTTATAAGTCATTAAGCAAAAGGTGAATAGTTTGAATTTGCCCCTCTACTATTTAAATTGGTCAATTGTTTCCTTAGCTAAACTTTTGTGTCTATTCATGGCCTTGGAATTAACAAATTGTGTTGTATTTACTCCTACAATTAAATAAGCTCTTGTGTGAAAAAGGTCGTTTGGTAAAGTGTATGAAAATAATGTACAATATAGTGTATTAATAATATTTGAGTTAGTTATACTTGCATTTTTTTATGAGGCATCTGATTTAGTTTATTAGTAATAACATGAATTGCATAGTTTCTAAAAGAAAATATTTGTTTACAGTGTGTCTTTAGTCACTGTAAACATGAATTCTTATAAATATAGTGGAAAGAATGTGGAAATTTTTTTGAGAAACTATTATGTCTTTAGCCATTCTAATGTAGTACAATGACATCCTTGGAATAATGTGTCAGGTGTCGTATGCATTAGAATCCACTGTGTTACTAATATTATGGATTTGAATGCATTAGTAGTGCACACCTTAATATCAAATAGAATACATAAGTAATACTTACATTAGTTATACATAGGATGGGAAAAAAAAAAAAGTGATCCAAACAAGGTATGAGTAATACACAAAGCTAATATATGCACTATTTTTTCTAATGCACTCCACTAAATGAAAATGTGTCAAATTATTTGGGAAAAAAGATTTACTCGTAGTTATTCTTTTAATTTATGAGTAAAATTTAGTCCCTTCATTTTTCTTTATTTGTCAGATTTTGACTTGACATGAGACTTTAAAAAGTAAAGAAGAAATTTGAATTTTATAATTTTAAATAAAATAAATATATGTATAGGATGTACCAAACTGATCTTTAATTTTGTGTTTGAACATCTTATGTAAAATGTTAAAATTAAAAAATATTTTATAAAAAACATCTTTCAAGAAAATGGATTTAAAAAAAAATTAAAACAAAGGAAGTAATATGCAAAGTTCCTCGATAAATAACTTTCTCCACTTTATTAGTATTAAGTAGTTAATAATCATGATAAATGAAATTAAAAGTATTTAAAGTTCGATTTCATATGAACAAAATACACTAAAAAGGAAATATATGAAGAACAATTTTGAGTTTAGACAGCTTGATTTATACGACGCACATTAGATAAGAGAGTATCCCTTTATTATAAGACAAACAAAAAATAATTCTTTTTTCAAATCTTTTATTTGTCAAAATGGAGAGCTTGTAAAAAAATATAAGCAATTAAAAAATCGACTCACTCACAAACATTGGAAAGTTTTAATCCAATCCATTTATTCACCAATTCTAATTTAATCCATTTAAATGTATCTCAACCATTTCCTTAAAAAAAAGTAGTGAAAAATCATTTTCTTTTATTCTATATATTCTCATTTCAGAATATATATTACTCGTTTCAATCAAAATTTATATTTTCCCCCTACTTTTACAACTTAAGAAAGTTATCGAACACCATAAAAAAATGTCTTTAAAAATATGTCTCAAGATAAAGCGTGTTTTACATAAATTTCTTTGGTTAAGACAAAATATTCAAATTTAAAATAATGAGACTATTAAAGGAGAAAAATATATATCTTAAAAGGGTCGTAAAGTAGAGTTTTAAAAAAACAAACTAAAGCTATACGAACATAAAAAAAATTAGAGAAAACAGCATCGAAAAAATTAATTAGGAAAAATATTTTCATTGAGAAACTCACATCATTTGTGCATTCCATGATTCAATAATTTCTAGAATAAGTCTCACTTCCAAAAATAAAAAAAAGATAACAATGAAGTAAGTAAAAAATGAGAGTGATAATTTGTTCAAAAGTTAATGATCCTCAAAACATAAATAGAAAAGAAAACATAAATAAACAAGAAATTAAGTTGACTGAAAATAATGATAGAAAAGAGAGATAAGATTACATTTAAATTTTTTTAAAAAAATCAAAAAATTTCATTTACTAGTCAACTAATTTAAATTACACTTTTTTTTTCTTGCAAAATTTTCATTTATACTTTTGTACAATGTAAAAACAGTTTATTTGTTTTTGTATCCTTGATTCATAAAGCCATTGGAGAATTTTAATCAGTAAAAAAATCTTGCATAAATTTATATAACTAATCTCAATATCATACAAATTTAACCAGAATTAGCAATAGATAATTTTTATCAAAACAAAAAAAATGCCATTATTAGTCCTATTTAGCGATGAATTAGAGGAAATTATGTTAGATATATGCTATTTAACAGAAAAATAAGTGATGATTTATGTAAGTAATTTTTGTAATTAGTAGTTTTCAATTTTTGTAATTAGCATTTTTATTTAGTGTAGTGTTTGCTTGGGACTGATGCAGAATAGATTTATTTTTTTGTAAAGAAAAGTCAAATAAGAGAGAAAAAAGAAGAAGTTAATTCATTTAGTTAAAGAGAAACAAGGCAATAAATATATTCTTGATCAAACATAAATTTAGTTTGCCAAAAGATGATAATTTTTTAAGCACCTCGCTTTAAAAAAATGTGCATCTATTAAGTATGACTTGTACAATTGGATAATCACCTAATTAATTTGTACAAATCCCCTAACACTAACAGTTAATACTTACTACTTGTTCGTTCCAAAATGGGTGAAAATCATTTCCCCCCTCAAGCTTACTTTAAAAATTAGACTCCCCATCTACTTTGAATAATAAGCATTCCCCCCCCTTTTACCTTGACAATATTTAACTTTGGCATTAGCAATATCTTCTTATAGTATACATTATTTATTCTAGTCAAGTATTTATATATTTTTATTTAAATTTTTTAGTATAACCTTTTTAATGAACTTGTTACAAAAGCTGATGTTATTTTTTTATGATTGTTATTTTATTAAGATAACACACAAGTATTTTTCGTCTCCCTCAAAAGAAGTATAAAAATATTTTGATACTTGGCGGCCAGATCAACTAAAATGAATTTAGGTGGTAATAGGTATCCCTTAGTTTAAGTGTGTCATAACAACTTCAGATATAGTTTAGGGGTACCTTGTCCCTTATCTCTTATTTTACATGCATTAAGTGTGTGCGTGTGTAATATATATATATATATATATATGCACATGAGTTTCGATATACTTCCTAGGTTCTTTTTTACTTGTCACTTTTCATTTTTTCAGGTCAACCTGCATAAATTTTGATAAATATTTTAAGATATATTTTTTCATTTTATTAATATGAATAAGGATTGAAACTTATAGCATTTTTTAAATATTTTTTGATCATATAAATTTTAAATTTACATATTAAATAATACATCATAAAATGTTGGCCAAATTTCATGCAGGTTGACCTCAAAAAGAGAAATAGTGACAAGTAAAAGTGAATAGAGGAAGTATATATTTATAATATAAGTAAACTTTTGAATTAATTTAGTATAAAATATATCTCTATTTTTATTATATGTTGTATATTACATGCATTGAAATATGCTTATGAAATTATCTTATCTGTTATTTTCACTAGTATAAATAGATATTATTGTTTTAATTATTATTAATAAATAAATTTTCATATTATGGTCATTTATTTCATTTAGAACATAACTAACTTATATACTTAATATATGTTTCTCACATTTTTTGTCTAGAAAATAATTTTCTTTTTATTTATAAAAATTTACTATATATATTAAAAATAAAAAATATAATAATTTTAAAGAGGTAAAGAAAAATAAAAATTAATAGTGTAAGGGTAAAATAGGTATTTAAAAAATACATGTAGGAAAAAAGGGGGAGAATGCTTATTGTTTAAAGTTGAGAGGGGAGTTTGATTTTTAAAATAAAGTTGAGGGGGGATGATTCACCCTTCCAAAATAGTTCTCATAAATCGCTTTTAAGGAATTAATTTGACTAATTTTTATAATTAAATAAATTAGATTAATTTAATATTTTAAAATTAAAAATATAAATATTCAAAAACTATATGAAAAGCACTAAAAACTATAATTTTTCTATATCAATCCCCTAACACTAACAGTTAATACTTACTACTCCTTCGTTCCAAAATAATTGTCATATATCGCTTTTCGAGAATTAATTTAATTAATTTTTAAAATTACATTAATGTAATATTTTAAAAATTGAAATATAAATATTCAAAAACTATATAAAAAACACTACAAGTTATAATTTTTTTATATCAATATAATGAAGAAAAAAACATCTTAAAATACCAATCAAAGTGTACAACAAATTTAGTTCTTACAACCTTTTACTTCTCAAGAATCAAGATAATGTTTAGCTGAAACATTATAAAAGCACAGACTCTGATGATTATGGTGAAGGTTTCTTTAAAGCTGCATGAGATATTATTGGTGATGACATTTGTGAGGCTGTAAAGGACTTTTTTTTATAATGTGATGTTTCTTAGCAACTACTGGCTTATAAACTAACAGAGAGAAATATAATACTTCCTTAGTGTAAAAAAAGATAAGTATTCAATATCCCTTTGAAATATGACCAAAATTACTACAATATCTTTTAACTTTACAGGGGTCCTATTACCTTTCTCAACTCAATTTTAGCACATTTTTGTCACCCTTTTGTGCTGATCTGACACCTTTATTATATAAAATGGGGTCCAAGTTAAAGTTGCCACGTTAGCTAGAAAGGTTGACAAAAGATGTCACCTTAGCTAAAAGGATTGACAAAAAAAATGCTAAAATCTAGTTCGGGAAGGTAATAGGACCCTCGTAAAGTTGGAGTGTGTCGTAAAAACTTTGGTCATAGTTCAAGGAGCCTTCTACATGGTTCGCTTGACAAGTAGGGGGCGTCATGGGCCGCTTGGCAGTCGTGGTTGTCAAAGGTCGTTTCACAACCATAGGCCCCTTAGACGGCATGAATCGCTTGATCGACATGGTTCACATAGGAGGCATGGGACGCTTAATCGCCATGGGTGACTTCGGTGACATCGATTGATTGGGTGCCATAGACCAAATAAGCATTATAGGCCGGCAGCCTGGGAGCCATGGACTGCTTGGGCGTCATAGGCCAAATGATTAGTATAGGGTGCTTAATCGGCTTGGGCGTCGTGGATGGCATAGGCCAATGTGCTACTTGGGAGCCTTTGATGGCATGTGTATCTTGGGCGTCGTGGGTGACTTAGGCCTCTTGGGAGTTATAGGCATCATGGGTCGCATAAGCCGCTTGGCAGCCATGACCGCTTAGATGACATAAGTTCTTGATCGCCATGGTGGCATTGGTCAATTGGTTGACATGGACCAAATGAGCAGCATAGGCCACTTGAAAGTGATAGGTGGTTTGTGTCCAATGGGCCAAATGAGCGTCATGGGACGATGTACTGCTTGGGTGCCTTCGATTGGCATGGGCCACTTTATAATTATGGTTGATCTGTGCCTCTTCGACATCACGAACGACGTAGGATGCTTGGGCACCGTGAGCAGTATGGTTGCTTAGTAGGTCGTATGATTATTATTGGCTGCATAGGTCTCTTGATCTTCATGGTCCACATACGAGATGGGTCGCTTGGTCACCATGAGGCAATTGGGTGGCATGGGTCGTTTTGAAGCCTTGGGTGGCATGGGTGCCTAGATGACATGCATAAGCTCAATGACATCGTGGGCATTGGTGGCGCACTATGTATCAGGCTATGACGAACTACATTTACAACGTATAACTATGTCAAATTTTATATTCCATAACTATGTCAAATTTTATGTCCTACGTACTGAAATACGCGTCCTCGATTAACAACATACACACGCCCCACTTATTTAAAAATGAAAAGAGCGTGGAAAAAAAGGCATTGATTGCTTGCTCACAACCTCTCTACACTAAATATTGTAGAGAAACAGAGCTCATTATAGTAAAAGTGCATGTTTTCGTTATCAAAATTTAATTTCTTATTAAAACCCCAAAAACATAATAAAAAATAACAAAATTACTCAATAAAATATTAATACTTGATAAAATTTAAATTGTATGATTTTGTACTTATTCTTCATTTAAAAAAAATAACAAAATAAAGTAAAAAAAATTATTATTAAAATGCCTCAATTGATCCACCTGGGTTTGAACCCTTGTAGATGTGGTAAATAACAAGTTTCTGGAGTCAAATGCAAGACCACCACACCAAGTGGGCCTTTTATGCTATTCTTAACACTTGTTTAAATTTAAATTTTAACTTATTCTATCTACCTCATTTTTAAAAATAGAATTTTAAACATTGAAAGTGTTATTCACATCCTCTATACTATGCCTATCATTAATAATTTCTAATCTCGAAAGGCTATTCCATATAAATAAAAATTAAGTAAGACAAAAAGGTCAATCAAAAGTAGAGAGTGAAAGGAGATAGAAAAAAAGTATTTGTAAAACGGTGAAACTTTAAACCTTCATAACTTTGCACTCGAATAGCCATTTGAGGCAATTTTTTCTTGAATTTGCGTATTCTTTTAGATCTTTTAGATCAAACCATAGCAAGGCAGTTTGGTCAAGGCGATTTTCCAAAATACAACTTTTATCCCATTCAATCGGCACTTTTTCCATTTCGGAACGCAATTTTTTTTTCATTTTCCTTTAGTAAAAAATGTGATGAAAAGTCAATGATCTGAAGATCAAAATAGCATGGTAAGGTGGATGTGAATGTCAATTTCAATATTCGAAAGTCAATTTTCTAAAATGAGGTAGATGCAAAGGTGAACAAAATAAAATTTAAAAAGTGTTTACAATTAAACACAAGTTCAACTTGTCTTGGTAATCTTTCATTCTAACTCTGGAAACTTGTTCTTTTACATCAACTACAAGGGTTCAAATGAGCTAAACGATGCAAACGAGGCATTTTTGGGCTAAATCGGTGTGTTATAGCCAACGGTTCCAGGGGTGACCACGGAATCCGGGCGGGCTGATATGAGTACGATCACGTAGATGGACTTATGAGGGTGTACATTAGACCCGAGGCTTGATTTGTGAAATAAAGTGCAAAGGATCACCTAAATGGAAACCAAAATAGTCTACTACATACACTAAATGGGCCAAATCAGTCCACTACATATACTAGAGGGGTGCCCCTTCACTAAGGGGTCTTTTGGTCATTTTACCTATTATTTGTAATACACTATAAATAGAATAATGTAGGTTTTAATTAGTGAGATTTTGATGAATATTATGAGTTTATAACACTTGAAACATTTCCTCTCTAAGGAGAGAAGACCACCAACCCAAAATTGTAACTAGGGAAAACAACTTGAGTATGGAATCTCTCGTGTTGGATTCAAGCTTGAAAATGTTAGATGCTTGGGATATCGAGGTCACCACAAGAGTTAGGTATTTGTTGTTGTAACCATGTGTTTGCTTTGTTAATGTGGAATCCTAAATTAGTATATTTTTCATATTTTTCTTGTTGTGTTGCTATTATTTTGGTGTTATTACACCATTGAACCTTGTTTTCTTCTTGTTGGTAGCGAATCCAAGAGGGGTGACCAAAAGAGGTCCTCGGTTTCTTGGCTAGTGGACTAATTTTGGTGTTTGTTTCGTGTTTCTCTTGTCTTTCGTGTATCATTTGGTATCAGAGAATGGCTATATCTTGTTCCTACAAGATCAATCTTGGTCTTGCTTGTTAGAATTTTTTTTTAAAAAAAAGTTGAAAATCTGAAAATTCTAAAAAGAAGCAAATCTGTCCATTTTTGTGTCTTGGCCGAAATTGTGTTCTTGTTGTGTCTTGGCCGAGATTTTTCTTGTTTTGAGTCTAGATCTAGGATTAATTTTATTTGTTTTGTTGTTTCTAGTGTTAGCTTCTTCATCTCTAACACTAAAGAAGTCTAGATCTAGATTTGAGCTTTAATTGTTGATGTTGTTGTTGTGAACCTAAACTTTGATCGTGTGATTGATGTTGGTATTGTTGTTGCGGATTCAAAGCTTGGGCATGTAGTGTGTTGTTCATTCAAGGTTTGAATGCGTATGGTGGTTATTGTGTTGTATTTTTAATCTTGGAAAGGTGTTGTTGATGTTTGGGGTCCAACTTGAACCTTAGAACTTCAAGATTCAAAAAATTGTGTTCTTGGTGTTATTCACATCTTCATCTATTGTTGAAGAAAAAGTGGATAGTTGATCTTGGAAGGTGAAGAAAGAGAGTGTGTATTTTGTTAGTCTTGAAAGACATATTTCAAAAATTTAAGGCCTCTCAAGACTTTTACATCCAATTCTAACCACTTTTCGAACAACCTTTCATGATTTAAGGACCATGTCTTGAGGAGAAATGTCAAGTCTTGCTTTTTGAATTTGAAAGAGGATTTCAAGACTTGTTTTCTCTCCTTAACCAATTCCCACCAATTCCAAATTACAATTGGACCAAGACTTGAATTAGAAAATAAAATTTGATAACAACTACAACCAATACGTGGCTGCCACATCATGTTTTTACTGTTCACCGATAATTTTTAAGCTCAAATGTTAGATTTCTTGTTTCCTAGTTTTTTTTGTTGGTTCGAACACTAATTAACAAACTATTAATCTCCTACTAGATTTTAAGTTAGTTGTAGAATCCATTTATTCGTGTCTACATTTGTTGTGTGCTTTTATCTTTTGTGAATTCTTTATATCTTGTTGGTTCAAGTCCGTAAACAAATTTTCTTTGAGTCAACTTAAACGAAAATCTATTTCGGTCAAGAGTAGACTTGACCCTCAATCACTCACGAAGTACAAGCCGACTTTCAATACTTGTGAAATTAAGTGTGAGGTAAAAATCGAGAGTGAGAGTGTGGTGAGGCATTTTTGAGCTAACAAGTTTGTTGTTTTGTTATTCGTTGTTTTTTTTTATTTTAAGTACCATGGATTCCACCAATATCGATGCCACGTTTGACCACATCACTGACAATATTGATGACATGAAATGGCAGGTTGAAAGGCTACGCCAATTGGTATCCACACTTAACCCAATAAATCTAAAACCTAAGGTCCAAACACCTTACGGTGAGAGCTTCCCAAAGGAAGTTGCTGCCCAAACTTGTGAAGGACTTTCACACCGAGGTAAATATGAACATACTCATGAATGTCAAGGAAAAATAGCTAACTCTTATACCTTGGTACGTGTGAATGATGAACATGTGACTAATAAACCATTGAGTGTGAGTAGTAGCTTAACTACATATGAGTATATTGATTTGTTACCACTTGTGGATTATGTACATGTTGTGCGAGTGGATATACTAGTTTATCCTATAGATGACCGAATCGATTCTTCTAGTCTGATCGATTTGTGTCCACCTAGTGTTGAAGTTATTTTGTTAAATGAAAGTACATCGTCATGTGAAAATTGTGTTGATCAACTTGTGTGTAAAATGTACCCACCACTTGCGAATATGTGTGATGTGATTAATGAATCTCAAGTGAGTGAATAATTTGAAGACGTTGGTCAAGGACAAAGGAGTCAACCCGTAAGCCTATGTTGTTGTAAAGATTCTAATGTTTTCTTGGATCATAGGGTTAATCATGTTCTTAACATATCTTTGAAAAATGATTTTGCTTGTACTCCTTTGAATAACACCCTACCTATGCTTGACCAATATGGCGACTTGAATTGTGATCCCTTTGATGTTAATGGTGGTTTGTGTCTACTCAAGGACCGTACGAAAAATGTGTCATTATCTCTTTGGGGTGTTGCTCATATCCATGCATCCATGTTTGACACACTTATATTTAAGTTATGTGAACCACAACTTGAGGATGCCAAGTTGGATTCTTGTTTGTGGAAGGGTCCAAGGATGTTAAAGACTTCTTGTCACCTTCATGGGGTTGGACAAGTTAAAGTATCTTGTGTGACTCTTGGGAGTGTGCTTCACATCACGTGTAGAGGGAAGTCGATATTTTGGGCAAACTACTTGCCTTGGATTGGATTGTTGCATGGTAGTTTCCCTATTCTCCATATTGGTATGACTCCCATGATGGAATGCCTTCCCTCGGTCAGTGGTTGGAAGGAGAGAGGTCCTACGTGCTTGCAATGTCCCTTTCTCTCGTTGTATGTTCCTACTTGTGAATACATATTAGATGAGAATTATGTCTTTGGTGCCTTTATTCACTACCTATATGCATATGATGATATTCATGATGTTGTTGGATATACATCGTATGAGAGGCGTAGTCTCGGTTTTTGTCCCTTAATTTTTGATGTTCATCCGAGCCCTTTCGTTTGTGATGTTGTACAAAAAATTTTCATAATTAACACAAAGAATCCTTAGGTGTACTTTAAGTGTGTACCACCGTGGCATGAAAGTGCTAATTGTTTATTTTGCTAACCCTAACCTTCATCCTCATGCCATGAGGATGTGTACTTCTTTGTTTCCTCTTTGATTTTGCAAGGTGTGGATTCGAGATCGAATCCTTTTCAAGAAGGGGAGGATGATACGAGTACGATCACGTAGTTGGACTTATGAGGGCATACGTTAGACCCGAGGCTTGGTGTGTGCAATGAAGTGCAAAGGAGCACATAAATAGACACCAAAACAGTTCACTACATGCACTAAATGGGCCAAATCAGTCTACTACATATACTAAAGGGGTGCCCCTTCACTAAGGGGCCTTTTGGTCGTTTTACCTATTATTTGTAATACACTATAAATAGAATAATGTAGGGTTTCATTAGGGAGATTTTGATGAATATGATGAGTTTATAACACTTGAAACATTTCCGCTCTAAAGAGAGAAGACCACCAACCCGAAATTGTAACTAGGAAAATCAACTTGAGTGTGGAATCACTAGTGTTGGATTCAAGCTTGGAAACGTTGGATGCTTGGGAGATCGGGGTCACTCTTGTGCTAACGTAAGAGTTAGGTATTTGATGTGTGTGACGTTAAATGTCCAAGAGTGGAATAGGTTTTTGGGTTGTTAATATTATACCTTTAATTTGTATAACTATCTATCCTTTTGTTTCTTTGTAATCATGTAGTAGTGTTGATGTTGTAACCGTGTGTTTGTGTTGTTAATGTGGAATCCGAAATTAGTCTATTGTTCATCTTGTTCTTGTTGTGTTGCTCCTGTTTTGGTGTTATTACGCCATTATGCATTGTTTTCCTCTTGTTGGTAGCGAATCTGAGAGGGATCACTAAAAGAGGTCCTCGATTTCTTGGCTAGTGGACTGATTTTGGTGTTTGTTTCGTATTTCTCTTATCTTTCGTATATCATGTGCTGTGGGCCGAAAATCACTAAGGGCATGCTAGAAAGTCTAGGGAGCATTCTAGTGTGATCCATTTGAGATGGCAGGACCATTTGGGTAGTCAAACGGGATAAACAATGCAAACAAAGCATTTTCAGGCCAAATCGGTGTGCTATAGCCCACGGTTCCATGGGTGGACTCGGGGTTCGGGCATGCTGTGGGACAAAAATCGCCCGAGGCATGCTACGGAGGCTAGAGAGCATCCAAGTATGGTCAATATATGTGGGTGGGGCTATTTGGGTTTTCAAATGGGCAAAATGGTTCGAACAGGGTATTTTTAGGCCAAATCAGTGGGCTATATCCGACGGTTGTGGGATGGGACTGAGGTACGACTATGCTATTGGCTAAAAATTGCCCAGGATGTGCAAGGGAGGCTAGAAAGTATCCTAGTATAATCCATTTGTGTGGGCGGGGCCATTTGGGTGGTCAAATGGGTGAAACAGTGGGAACAGGGCATTTTCTGGCCAAATTGGTGTACTATAGCCCGTTTGTGTGGGTGGGGCCATTTAGGTGGTCAAATAGGCAAAACAGCATGAATGGAGCATTTTCAGGCTAAATCAGTGTGCTATAGCCTATGGTTCTAGGGTGGTCTCGGGGTCCGAGCGTGTTGTGGGCCACAAATCACCAGGGGAATGTGAGGGAGGCTAGGGAGCATCCTAGTGTGGTTTGTTTGTGTGGGCGGGTCCATTTGGGTGGTCATACAGGAGAAACAGTTCAAATGGGGTATTTTCGGGCAAAATCGGTGTGCTATATCCCATGGTTTCGAAGGTGGACCCGGGGTTCAGGTATGTTGTGGTTAAAAAATTGCCCTGAGCATTCCAAGGATACTGGGGAGCATCCAAGTATGGTTCGTTAGTGTGGGCGGGGCCATTTGGGTGGTCAAATAGGAAAAACGACATCAATGGGCATTTTCAAGCTAAATCGGTGTGCTATAGCATACGATTTTGGGGGTGGGCCCAGGGACCGGGCATGATGTGGGTCCAAAAATTCTCGAGACATGCTAAGAAGGCTAGGGAGCGTCCTAGTATGGTCCATTTATGGGCAGAGCCATTTGTGTGGTTAAAAAGGCAAAACGGCATAAATAGGGCATTTTTGGCCAAATCGATGTGCTATAGCCCATGGTTCCGAGGGTGGGCTTGGTTTTCAAGCGTGTTGTACACTGAAAATCGCATGGGGCATGACAGGGAGGCTGAGGATCATCCTAGTATGATCCGTTTGTGTGGGTGAGGAAATTTGTGTGGTCAAACGATCGAAACGGTACGAACAAGATATTTTTAGGCCAAATCAGTGTGCTATAACACACACAATTCTGGGGGTGAGCCTAGGGTCCGGGCGTCTTATGGGCCATAAATCTATTGAGGCATGACAGGGAGGCGACGGATCATCCTAATGTGTTCTATTTGTGTAGGAGGAGCTATTTGGGTGGTCAAACGGGTGAAACAGCATGAACGAGACATTTTTTAGCCAAATCGGTGTGCTATAGCCCACTGTTATAAGGGTGGGCCCCAAGTCTAGGTATGTTGTGAGTCAAATATTGCCTGAGGCATGCCCGGGAGGCTGATTAGCATCCTAGTATTGTCCAGTTGTGTGGGCGGGGCTATTTTGGTGGTTAAACGAGCGAAACTACGTGAACGGGGCATTTTTCGGCTAAATTGGTGTGTTATAGCCCATGGTTCTGGGGTTGGTCCTGGGGTACGGGCGTATTGTGGACAAAAAATTGATTGGGGCATTCCAAGAAGACTGAGGATCATTCTAGTGTGATCAGTTCGAGTGGGAGGGGCCATTAAGGTGGTAACGACACAAACAGGGTAGTTTTTGGCCAAATCAATATGTTATAGCCCACAGTTTCGAGGGTGGGCATGGGGTTCTAGCGTACAGTGGTCCGAAAGATGCTCAAAACATGCCAGGTAGGCTGGGGAGCATCCTAGTAAAGTCTTTTTGTGTGGACGGCGCCATTTGGGGTGGTCAAACGGGCAAAACAGTGCGAATAGGGCATTTTTTTAGCCAAATCGATGTGTTATAGTGCATAGTTTTGGGGTTGGGCCCTGGGTCCAGGCATGTTGTATGCCGAAAACTGCCCGTGATATACTTGAGAGGCCAGGGAAACATCTTAATGTGGTCCGTTTATGTGGGCAGGGCTATTTGGGTGGTTAAACGAGCAAAACAGCATGAACTAAGCATTTTGGGCCAAATCAGTGTGCTATAGCCCACGGTTCAGGGAGAGGATCCAGGGTTCGGGCGTGCTGTAGGCCTAAAATCACCCGGGGCGTGCCAGGGAGGTTAGGGAGCATCCTAGTGTGGTCCATTTGTGTGGAAGAGGCCATTTGGGTGGTCAAACGAGCAAAACAGCATGAACAGGGCATTTTCGGGCCAAATGGGTGTGCAATAGCCCATGATTCTGAGGATGGGCCCAAGGTCCAAGCGTTCTGTGGGATAAAAATTGCTCAGGTTGTGCCATGGAGGCTGGAGAGCATCCTAATGCGGTCCATTTGTTAAAGCAGGGCTATTTAGGTAGTCAAATAGGAGAAACAGTTCGAACGGGGCATTTTCTAGCAAAATTTGTGTGCTATAGCCTACAGTTCTGGGGGTGGACCTGGGGATCGGGCGTGATGTGGGGAAAAAATAGCTCGGGATATGCCAGGGAGTCTGGGGAGCATCCTAGTATGGTCCGTTTGAATGGGAAAGGTTATTTAGGTGGTCAAACAGGTGAAGCGGCACAAATGGGGCATTTTTAGGCTAAATTGGTGTGCTATTACCCACGGTTCCAGGGGTAGCCCCAGGATTCGAGCATGTTGTAGGTTAAAAATCATTTGGAGCGTGCCAGGGAGGCTGAAGAGTATTCTAGTATGGTCCGTTTATGTAGGCGGGACTATTTGGGTGGTCAAACGAGTAAAATAGTGAACACAGCATTTTCAAGCTAAATCGATTTGCTATATCCCATAATTTCGTGGGTGGGTCTAGGGTCCGGCATGCTGTCTGTTGAAAATTACCTGGGGCATGCTAGGGATGCTGGAATTGTCCTAGTATAGTTCATTTGAATAGGCGGAGCCATTTGGGTGGTCAAACATGCAAAACAACATGAATGGTACATTTTCAAGCCAAATCAGTGTGCTATAGCCCACGGTTTTCGGGGTGGACTCGGGGTTCAGGTGTGCTGTGTATAGAAAATCACCCGAGGCATTCCATAAAGGCTAGGGAGCATCCTAGTGTGGTCCATTTATGTGGGCGGAGCCATTTGTATAGTCAAACGAGCAAAATGGTGCGAATAGAGTATTTTTGAGCCAAATCAGTATACTATAGCCCACGGTTCTGGGGGTGGGCTTGGGTTCCAGTTGTTCTATGGGATAAACATAGCATGGGGAGTGACATAGAGGCTGGGGAACTTCCTAGTGTCGTCCGTTTGTGTGGGCGGGGCCATTTGGGTGGTCATACAGGCGAAAAAGCGCAAACGGTGCATTTTTGGGCGAAATTGGTGTGCTATATCACACAGTTCCTAGGGTGTGTGTGGGCCAAAAATTACCTTAGGCATTCCAAGGATGCTGTGGAGCATCCTAGTATGGTCCGTTTGTGTGGGCGGGGCCATTTAGGTGGTCAAACATGAAAAACAATGTGAATGGGGCATTTTCAGGCCAAATCGGTGTGCTAAAGCATATGGTTCTAGGGTGGGCCTGTGGTCCAGGCATGCTGTGGGCCAAAAATTGCTTGGAGCGTGCTAGGGGGGCTGAAGAGCAACCTAGTGTGTTCTATTTATGTGGGCGGAGCCATTTTTATGGTCAAACAGGCGAAACGTCACAATCGGGACATTTTCAGGCCAAATCAATTTGCTATAGCCCACGGTTCTGAGGGTGGGCCTGGGTTCCAGGCATGTTATGGGCTAAAAATTGCACGGGGCGTGTCAGGGAGGCTGAGGAGCATTCAATATGATCCGTTTGTTTGGGCGAGGCTATTTGGATGGTCAAACAGGCAAAACGGCGCGAACGGGGCATTTTCTGGCCTAATCGGTGTGTTATAGCCAACAATTCCAAGGGTGGGCCCGGGTCCCGAGCGTGTTGTGGTTCGAATATCGCTCGGGGAATGCCATGGAGGCTTGTAAGCATCCTAGTATGGTCAGTTTGTATGGGTGGTGCTATTTGGTCGGTCAAACGGGTGAAACGGCGTGAAAGGAGCATTTTGGGGCCAAATTAGTGTTTTATAGCCCATAGTTCTGAGGTTGGGCCTGAGATCCGAGCATTCTGTTGCCAAAACTTTTGCAAGGCATTCCAGAGAGGCTGGGGAGCACCTAGTTTGGTCCGTTTGTGTGGGCGGGGCCATTTGGGTAGTCAAAAGGGCAAAATAATGCGAACACAACATTTTTTGGCCAAATAAGTGTGCTATAGCGTATGATACCGAGGGTGGGCTCGGGGTCTGGGCGTTCTGTTGGCTAAAAATTTTTTGGGCTACGCTAGGAAGTATGGATAGCGTCCTAGTATGATTTGTTTGTTTAGACGAGGCCATTTGAGTAGTTAAATGTGCAAAATGGTATGAACGGGCATTTTTAAATCGGTGTGCTATAGCCCACAATTTTAGAGGTGGGCTTGAGATACGGACGTGCTGTGGGCTGAAAATCTCTCGTGGTGTGCCAGGAGACTGGGAAGCATCCTAGTGTGGTCCGTTTGTGTGGGCAGGGCTATTTCGGTGGTCAAACATATGAAACAGTGCTAATGGGGCATTTCCGGCCTAAATCTGTGTGCTCAAGCCAATGGTTTTGGGGTTGGGCCTAGGCTTCCTGCGTGCTGTTGGCCAAAAATTACTTGGGGCTGCCAGAGCATCCTAGTCTGGTGTGTTTGTGTGGGCAGGGCCATTTACATGGTCAAATGTGCAAAATAGCACGGATAGGGCATTTTCACACTAAATTGGTGTGCTATTTATAACCCACGGTTCTAGGGGTGGGCCAGGGGTTTGAGTATGGTATAGGTCTAAAATTGCTCGAGGCATGCCAAAGAGGATAGGGAACATCTTAATGTGGTCCGTTTGTGTGGGTGGAGCCATTTGGATGGTCAAACGGGCGAAACGTTGCAAATGAGGCATTTTCTGGCAAAATCGTTGCCCTATAGCCCACAATTTTGGTGATGGGTCCGAGGTCAGGGCGTGTTGTGTGCTAAAAATTGCCCAGGGCATGCATAAAGGCTAGGGAGCATCCTAGTGTGGTCCATTTTGTGGGCGGAGCCATTTGGTTGGTCAACTAGGCGAATCGGGGTATATGCAGCCTTTTTACGTGCTAAATAGGTGTGCTATAGCCCACAGTTCTGGGGGTAGGCCTGTGGTCCGGGTTACGGTAGACCAAAAGTCACCTGGGGTATGCCAAGGAGGTTAGGGAGCATCATAGTGTATTTCATTTATGTGTGTGGGTCCATTTGGGTGGTCAAATGAGTGAAATAACGCGAATGAGGCATTTTCAGGCCAAATCAATGTGCTATAGCCCATGGTTCTAGGGGTAGGCTTTAGAGCTCAGGGTGTGCAAGGGAAGCTTTAGAGCATCCTAGCATGGTCCATTTGTGTGGGCGGGGCCATTTGGGTTGTCAAATGAGCAAAACGGTATCAACGGGCATTTTTGGGTCAAATCGGTGTGCTATGGCCCACGGTTCCGAGTGGGCTTGGGTTTCGAGCGTTCTGTGGGCCTAAAATTGCCCGGGATGTGCGAGGGAGGTTTGGAAGTGTCCTAGTGTGGTTCGTTTGTGTGGTCAGGACATTTGGGTGGTCAAACGGTCAAAATGACACAAACGAGGCATTTTTGGGTCAAATCAGTGTGCTATAGGCCACGATTTTGGGATGGGCTCGGGGTTCGGGCGTGCTGTAGGCGAAAAATTTCCTGGGACATACCAGGGAGGCTGGTAAGTTTCCTAATATGGTCCGTTTATGTGGGTGGGTCCATTTGGATTGTCAAAAGGGCATAACAATGCGAACGAGGTATTTTCGGGCCAAATTGGTGAGCTATAGGCTATGGTTCTGGGGAGTGCTAGGGAGGCTGGGGAGCATCGTATTGTTGTAAATTTTTATGGGTAGGGCGATTCGGGTGGTCAAACTGGTAAAATGGCACGAACGCAGCATTTTTGGGTCAAATCGGTGTGCTATAGCCCATAATTTAGGGATCCGGGCATACTGTAGGCTAAAAATCACCCAGGGATGCCAGGGAGGATAGAGAGATCCTAGTGTGCTCTATTTGTATGGGCAGGGCCATTTGGATGGTCTAATCGGCAAAACGGCGCAAATGAGGCATTTTCGGGGCAAATCGGTGTGCTATAGCCCATGGTTCTAGGGGTAAGCTCGGGGTTCAGGTGTGCTGTGGGCTGAAAATTTCTTGGGGAACGCCAGAGAGGCTAAGGAGCGTCCTAGTGTGGTTCATTAGTGTGGGCGGAGCCATTTTGGTGGTAAAATGGGAAAACAACACGAACAAGGCATTTTTGGGCTAAATCGATGTGCCATAGCGAACAGTTTCGAGGGTGGGTCCAGGGTTCGGGCGTGCTACAGGACAAAAATTGACCAGGATGTGACAGTAAGGCTAAAAAGCATCCTAGTGTGGTCCGTTTGTGTGGGCGGGGTCATTTGAGTTGTCAAACAGACGAAACAGCGTGAACGGGGCATTTTCAGGCTAAATAGGTGTGTTATAACACTCGATTTCGAGGGTGGGCCCAGGGTCTGGGCGTACTGCGGGCGGATTTTGAGCAGATTTTGAGAATCAACAATAATAAACTAAGAATCCAAGATTTTGAGCCCTAAGTTTCGGTATTGTAGAAAAAATGGTGATGTGGCGGTCTAGGATTGGTTGCAGTTTTTAAAAGGTTGTTACTTTTTCAACTTTGAAATTTTGGTTCAATTTTCAATTCTTGAAGAAGTGTATTTCCGTCTTGGGGAAGAAAAATATCAAGATTGGAGCCTTTTTTCACATTCAAAAAGGTTTGACTTGTCTTACACCTTTTGGGCAAGACACCTTTTTGAAGGGTTGGTGGCACTTTCCTCTTTTGGACACCTAGAAAAGTGTTTTTTCCCTCTTTTAGTACCAAATTTTTGTAGATCTTTTTATCCCCCTTCCCTTTTGGTAGGTCTTTGGAATTTTTTTTAAATACTAACAAAGGCCTCACTTCTTTCCACTTGGCTTTTGGATTAAACAACACTATTGAAGATCTTTTTTGCAACTAGATATGAAGATAGTCTAGAACAACAAGAACTTTCAATAGAATTCTGAAAACCTAGCCTCACGTTGAACCTCAATCAATCAACAACACCTTTTTCAAGATTAAAAACCACAATAAAATACCAAAAACATGAGCTCAAACCACCTTCAAGTTTTGGTCCACATAACAACACCAACAATGTTCAAGTTCTTGAAACCGTAACAACAATACTAACAACAATACCAACAACAATGTTCAAGCTCAACTTGGATCTAGACTCAAGGGTGTTAGTGAAGATAAAACTAACACTTAGGAACAACTAAGACAATCAAAACACACCTAGATTTATACACAAATCTCGGCCAAAACAACAACAACAACAAGAACACAATTTCGTCCAAGAACACAAAAAAATGGACAGATTTGCCTCTTTTTGATTTTTCAGTTTTCTAACAATTTTTTTTATTTTCAAGTTTACGAGCCCAAGATTGATCTTGTGGGAACAATATCAATCCATTCTATGATACCAAATGATACAAATCAGTCCACCAAGATGTCAAAACAGTCTACAAAACATGAGAAGAACAAGAAACACTAAGGGATACAAGATGACAAACACAAAAACACACGGATTTGCAAAACAATGAAAGGATAGATAGTGAGACCAACATTATTACAAGATTAAGAACCAAGTATATTTAAAAATTAACTCCTAATGAATGTAATAATCAAAACCACACTCTTACGATGACCACCAAGGTAATCGACTCACCTCAAGATCCACCGTTTCCAAGCAAAGAACAATATTGGCTTTTCCAAGCCCTATACTAAGGATGAATTTTCCAAGTCCTAACTAAGACTATAATAAGGTGGTCTACTCTCAAGAGAGAGGATTTCAAGTGTTTCAATCTTTCATCTTTCATAAACTAACTAGCGAATGAACTAATAGAACTTATTACATAACAAAATGACCACAATACCCTTAATGAAAAGGGGTGGTCATGAAGTGTTACTTGGACAAGGCTAAGTAACCAAAATATCCTTAATGAAGGACCAAAACCGTGAGTCCTCAATCTTCAATTCTCCAAGTAATCTTTCACACATAGAATTACTCTTTGGTGTACTCAAATTGGCCCCTCCATGTAGGATACCATTTCCTTAATGTGACCAAAGCTTGATGCCCCACGTACTGACTTCGAATGATGTTATTGAAAGCTAAGGACGATATTTGAATCGTATCAGGTCGTGACAAATACATTTATATTATAATGCTCTGAAAAGGTTGAATTTAAATTGGAAAAGTTTAGGTAATACCTAAGCTTTGGATTCTTAGGAATGTACGGCTTGACGAGACGTGTATGTATCGTAGAAAAAATCCCACCATTCCTTTAGAAATCCCTCCAGCGATTCGATAGCTAAAACAAATTGCATAAATTAAATAATTGTAGCACATCACCACAAATAAAATTAGCAGTCAATACATGGTCCACATCCCTCCAAAATAACAAATAGCAATTAATGCAATTTAGAAACACGAAAAGCACTTGTAAGAAGAAGTGATATGGCACACTTTCCTTATTAGTCACACAAATAAAACTAGTCATGGGTCTATCGGAAACAACTTCTCTAATTTTTCTAAGGTAGTGGTATGAATTGCATACACTCTACCCTCCCCGAACCCTACTTTGTGGGATTAGACTTGGTATGTTGTTGTTGATGTACTCATACGTATAAAACTGAAATGACATCAAAGGAATAAACAAATTTCTTAAATTAGTTATTATTGCTTGAGTTAGAGTAGGTTGTGTAGGTCACTTTGGGTGAATGCAGGATGCTTAGTGCCTCGAGATTATCATTCATTTGAAATTAATTACTGATTCACATGCCTTTTTATTGTAGACTTAGGATGAATGCATGATGTTCCGTGCCTCCAAACTATCATTTATTTGGAGTTATCTATTGATGCTTTGGTTAGTGTAGCCTACCCAGGTCATATTCCCTTGGGTTGTGGGCCTTTTTCCCCGAATTTTGGTAAACTCATGATGTTTCATGCCTCAAGATTAACATTATTTTAAAGTTAGCTATGATGCTTGGGTTAGGATAGGATACCTAGGTTACATTCGTTTGGGAGGGTGGGGAGAGGGACTTTCTTCCAGACTTTAGGTTAATGCACTATGGTTTGTTCCTTGAGATTACTATTTTTTTGAAGTTAGATATTGATGCTTGGGTTAGGGTGGCCAACCTAAGTTACATCCCCTAGGACTGCAGACTTTGGGCGAATGCAGGATGCTTCGTGCCTCAAGATTTTCATTCATTTGGAGTTGGCTACACCAACCCAAGAATCATTAGCTAACTCTAAATGAATGATAATCTCGAGGCAAGAAGCATCCTATATTCACCCAAAGTCCAAGAAAAAGGCCCAAAGCCTAAGGGGATGTAACTTAGATTGACTACCCTAACCAAGCTTCAGTAGCAAACTTCAAATGAATGATAATCTCGAGGAATAAACCACAGTGCATTCACCCAAAGTCCGGGAAATAGCCTCCCCACCTAAGTGGATATAACCTAGGTAGCCTATCATACCACGTATCGAAGGTAACTTCAAATGAATGATAATCTCGAGGTACGAAGCATCATTCATTCATCTAAATTTTGGGAAAAGGATCCGCAGACCCAAGGGATATGACCTAGGTAGGCTACCCTAACCCACGCAATAGTAGCTAACTCCAAATGAGTGATAAACTCGATGCACTAAGCATCCTGCATTCACCCAAAGTTACCTACACAGCCTACTCTAACTCAAGCATCAATAACTTAACTAATTTCATGGCTACTCATGACTTATAAGTCATGCAAGATTATAGACAACTTTTAATAAATGATAATCGGGATTCTTTGTTTAATAGCCTTTTCAAGTCTTCTTTTTAATTAAATAGACTACAAGTTTTTTTCTTTAGGGAAATGACCCATTTTTGAGATAAATATATTATCTATCCTACCGATATATAGACAAATCAATTAAATCGATCCGACAAATCAATAATCTATCCGACCTATATATGGAGAGATCAATTATGAATCCGAAAGATCGATTATCGATCTGACCTATATATGAACAGATAGATTATCAATCTGACAGATGAGAAAATAGAAGTAGGTCATTTTGCTTACTTGAAGAGGCTGAATAGCCAAATTTTATTAGTAGACCATTTTGCTAATTGAAAACTTTAAAATGCCTAATAGTCAAATTTTTTCATGATAATCAGGATTGTATTATTGCGTAATAATAATTTCAAATCAGTAATATTTTTTATTAAAAAAAAACTTACCAACATGATTGGGATCAACAACATTCGCTTCGATAGAAAATAAATGAGCAGTCAAATCCAGCCCCTTCTTACTCAAGTAATCATACACATACTTGTTAAACCTGAAAATTTCCAATAGAGAGTCATAAATTATTTTATTATATGGCATAGTTGAAATTTCAAGATTTAAATTTAGACATAAAAGATTTAAGTTTTATGAAATAAAATTTGTGCACTAAAATTTACAAAGTTAATAATAAATTTAAAAGTTATATGAAAAATTTCAGTGAAAAAATAATTTAATTAACTCTCAAAATTTATATTATGCCACGTAATTTGAAACGAAGAAAGTATAACGATTATTATTAGAGTTTGTCCTTGTGTAATTTTAAACTAGGTAACTTGACCGCGCTTCGTGCGATCATAAAATGTTTATTACATTTATGAAAAATCTTTAATAATACTTAACATTAAAAGTAATGAGAAGTAAATTTTTTATGAACTAAAAAATATTTAAATATTATTTTGTCTTGAGCCGGGAGTCTATCAAAACAATCTATTTACCTTATCTCTAATATAAAAATAATGTATGTGTACATTCTACCTTATCAAAACCCTACTTTATGAGAATAAATTAAATATAATTTCATACTCTATCTTTAATTCTAAATATCTACAAAATTGCATCATGCATATCATATAATTCTAACATACAAAAATCATTATTGTTGGCATTGTAATTTGCATCACCACCCTTAAAATTAACATTATGACATGAAAGAATGGTAAAAAAAAAATAGCAAGATGCCAAATACTAAATTCGATACTCTGCAGAATCTTAATCCCTCAGCATAAAAAATTGTAAGAGTAAAAAACATTTGAAGTAAAGTGAATTAAAACTCAGTAAAATATTACAGAGCAATAACGTGAAGGAAAAATTTATATTTTATTAAATCATTTGATTGATGAATCTAAAACTCAGTCAAAAATCAAGTAGCATTGGATTGTAGCTACAAATACTAAAAGTTGAAACATAAAGTAATGAAACTGAAATAAAAATAAATATGGAGCTTACACATTGCAATGACAAGGTCATGTTGCAGAAAAATTAAAATGATATCCAAGAATATACATGACAAATATTATATTTATAAACCTATGTATGGTGACCCTTCATTATCCATTATAACTCATAGATTTCCTTCCTTTACTAAAGCAATTTAGAACTAAATATTTGTATGAAATGACAGAATAGAATCTAACGCTTATACGGTGACTTTCCATTATATGTAACAATACTTCATTAAGATAGCACATTAAACATAATTAAGAGAGTTGAAAGAGTGATTTTTTAGTTTTTAGAAGTAACGAAATTTTAAGATAAGTAAATACTCAAAATTTAATAAGTAAAGTAAATACATATTAAATACTTTATGATTTTTTATACAATTAAATGAATTAAAATAGGTGAAAATTCTCCAGAAATGAGAAAAAGGATAGTAAATGTACACGGAGGTCTTGAATTAAAAAAGATTTATGAAAATAGAAAATATACACTAAATCTACTATAAATGTATATAAAAATAAGTTCTATAAATTTAATCAAGTTTAACATTTAAATAGTTTGATAATATTAATAGATCTAATTTCACTACTTTTAGCAACATTCTCTTAAATATATTTATATGAGCAGATGAAGCAAAAACAACTAATATAAATTTGACTAACATATTATTTTAGGCATTTATAATTTCATATTTATTAATTATTAGAAGTGACTCATTGCTTTGCTAAAAAGAATAAAATTTGATGAATTTATTTGACTAACTATTGATCTTATCAAAAAACTTCTTTTGATATCTATTCTTTTGATTTTAATTTGTTTACTTATCACATTTATTCCTCTACTTTCATCTTTTGTCAGATAAGATTTTGATATTCTATCTTTACTATTTTATTCGCTCTCCGTTGAGTATTATTTTTTTCAATTGTAAGAAAATAATTTAAATCATACTAACGACTCTCTTGGACCTTATTTCTCAAAATACCTTTTTAATTCTTTGACACCACCATCATTATTCTTAGCTTCATCTCATGCATTTCATCTTATCGAATCTCGCAAAACGTTATTTTTTTTCTCCAACATCAATATTTTTGGAGGAAAAAAACTACAAATATTAAATTACTTTCTAACTATAATTTATTCATTGGTAAAGATAATATGAAAACTTTTATGTAATTTAAAAGAGAACAAAATTAATTATAATTTCTCCCAAGAATTTAGTAATCGAAAATCCATATAAATGATCGTTATAATGTTATGAAAATACCATAAATTCTTAAGGAAGGGAGACTTTTCAGCTGTCTATTATTATGCACACATTAATTAAGATATAACTAAAGTTTTTATTATACAAGTAACTTTTATTATATTTTTGTTCGTCATTGTACAACATCAGATCTTTATTTTGAATCTTTCTTTACGCGATATCTTTTTCATTCTTATAAATATAATCCAATTACATATAATCTAAATGATATTTTCAAAAACATGTTAATTATTTTAGTGGAACTTAATATAACTTTACTACAAATAAACAAAATATAATACTTAGTAATAGCATACTGCAAATGAAATACCCAGAAAAAAATACTTAAAATCGTTGTTTGTGAAATTTTGACCACTTTCCATAACATGAAGACTGCGAAGTGATTCATTTGGCTCTATACAATACATAACCACTAAAAGTTTAAAAAAATTATGAGAAATAAAAAATTAAAACACCCATAAAAAGAGAAAAAATAAAAACATGATATAGTCACATTTTAATTAATTAAATAGAGTACCTGTGCCATCCATAAAAGTGACAAAAAACCATCACTAGTTAGGCGAGATTATATATTCATCACATTGAGTGAGAATTAATTATGAGAATTAACTCTATGTTATTTAATTATAAATCTTTTTATGGCTAGAAGATAAAAATACATATGTATTGTAACTGAAGTTCTTTTAAATGGAGATTAATAGCATTAATGTGGAAGGAAATTAAATGTGGCTACCTTTAATATTTTGTAAATTTTTTGAAGTGTATTTTTCATCTTTTAAGAGAGAAAAAATATTTAAAAAAAGACAAAAAAGATAAATAACATTCTTGACTTTAAAGAGCGCTACATCACCGATCTCATGTTTCTCTTTTATATATATATATATATATATATATATATATTGATTGGTCAATTGTATCATTAATTAGACTTTTGTGTCTATTCTTTACCTTGGAATTAATGAATAGTGTCATATTTGATCCTATCATTAATTGAGGTCTTATCTGAATAGGTGGACTTTTAAGTTTCCCAATTATTTGGGAAAAAATTAGTTACTCCTATTTTCTCTTTAAAATTGGATTAAAATTTAATATTACCTTACAATAACAATAATAATAGCATACATTCAGTGTAATTCTATAAGTAGAATCTGAATAGAATCAGTAGAGGAGCCAGAATTTTCATTGAGGGGGTTTAGAAGTATATATACGAATTAGTCAAAGGAGGTTCAACATCTACTATATATACATAAAAATATTTTTGACCATGTAAAAATAATATAATTTTTTGACGCAGAGGGTTCAGATTAAACCCCTGAATTCAATGTGGCTCTGCCACTGAATAGAGTAATGTGTACATTACTTTATTTTTTCTTGAAAAGGATAAAAATATTATTTTTGATAGACCTTCGCTCCATGTAAAGCATAATAAACATTATCAAATTTCTAGTATATTAGTCGTTTTATATCGCCTTTGAGCATGACCCAAATTCCTCTATGATGTTTGGGCCAGTTTGAATTAAATATGTAGCCCGTATTAACTTATAAAAAAAGAAGTATAAATAACATAAATACCAACCCTTTTAGAAGTAATTATACTCTCTCCCACTTTTTTAATTACTTTACTCTCTCTCCCTATTTATATACATAACATAGCCGACATATACATAGTATTCTGTATATATGTTGGAACTTTTGTAATATGTTTAGAGAGTTGGGATTTTTTTGTAATATTAGAAAAATAAGTTGATTATTTGTGTAATTTTTAGAAAAAATAGTGTTTCAAAAAGGCATTTTTTGTTTATATTTGATTAGTTATGATAAATGAAAGAAAATAATATTTGATAGGTTGATTTCATCATAAAACAAAATATAAAAAATAAAGAGACAAAGAATTATTCTGAGTTCTACGGCTTGATTTATGACCTATTACTTGTACCTAATTCGATAAACAAGAAAAGTTTTCGTCGAAAGATTTACCCAAACCAAAATTTGAGGAATTAAGATTGTTGGTCACTTATATATAAATAAATAACATAAAATGGTCTTTTCAAATCTCCTTTGTGTAAATATTAAGATCTTTCGTAAAAAAGATAAAAGATTAAAGAAACAGTAAGTGAACTAAAAAATCAATGCACCTAAAAAAAATTGAACAAGTTTTAATCCTATTCATTTATTAATCCGTCCCGATTTGATCCTTTCAAATGTAACCCAATTTTTTTGACGTTTTATTTATTCCACACTCATCTCATATCACTTATTTCAATCAAAATATATACATTTTCCCGACTTTTATAATTTAAAAATAACTATCAAAACATAATCAAAAAAATTTCCAAAAAATCATCAAGATATAACATGTCTTATATAAGTTTTTTTGACTAAAAAGAACATTTAAACTTAACATTATGAGAACATAAAAAGATAAAAGAATAAATATAACTAAAGAATCATAAAAAAATTAGAGTTAAAAAAAAAACTAAAATCATGAGAACACATATGGAGAAAACATCAAAAAATTTAATTAGAAAAATAGTTTTATTTAAAAATTTACATCATTTGATTGCCCCACGAATCCATAATCACTAAAGAAGAAAAAACAAAGAGAATAAAAAAGTGAAAGTGAAGAAAAGAAGAAGAGAGAATAGAGGAGAAAGAGAGGCAAAAAAAAGATAACAAAAAGAGAAAATAAGATTACAATTATATATTGAAGAGAAGTTAGTTGCATGCATAGTCTAAATTAAAAAAAAAACGATAGAAACCAACAAGAAAAAAATAATAAGAGAAGACTACAAGTTACAACTAAGATTTTTGTTTAAAATTAAACAACTTCATTTATTATTTATTAACTCCGATCACACTTTTTTTTTTCAAAAGAAAGAAAAACCTTTCATTCAAAGATATCACTTAAGTCAAAAAAGAAGGAAAAAAAAGTGAATTCTATTAAGTATGACTTTGCATCATGGACAATTACCTAATTAATTTAAACAAATCTCTAACACTAACACTTGCTAATAAATTTTCATTATTTATTTTTACACTTAATTTCACACTAACATCACTAGCCTTAATTGGATAGGGTGTGGGTAGAAATATTTTTTTTTAATAGGTATGATTTTTAATTTTGATTTTACTTAATATTGATTGATTTAGATTTAGTGATATCTACTTCTAATAAGAGGTCATGTGACAAATGGATTTGCAAAACCATCGTTAGAAAGTAATAGCATGAATAAACTTTTTCTATAACGTTACTGACATAGATTGGCTAAACTTTTAACGGTAATGACATAAATGAGCCGAACTTTTAATGGATTACTTAGATGAGTCATTTCTAATAGTTGGATAACATATTTAAGCTTTTTATTCTGTAATCTCAATGAACTTGCTCTCCACTTTATGAATTAGTCAAATGTGTCAAAAGGAAAATAGTTGTCTCAAGAAAATTGAATTAAATTAAAAAGGTGAGTTTGTTGTGAGTAGAAAAAATAGAATTAATGTATGTGGGTAAGAAAATGCCAAAATCTTTTATGAAAAATATAAATACACTAATTCATTAAAAAAACTTATCTTAATGTACTCATTGGTTCAAATAATTTGATCAAATTCCCAAAAAAAAAAAATTATTACTCATAATTTTAGTTCTTCACGAATTACATGCATTCATTTAGAGAAGGAGTTTGCAAAGTGAAGTTGTCTATATATTGGATATTTTTTATTCATGTTTTTATCCTACATAACATAGTTTTATTTGATATAGTTTCGGAATCATTATGATATATGCATGATCGTGAAGCAAACAAGTACCGATTAGTAGAATTGAAGGATAAATCGCAAAATCAAGCTAGAGAAAGCTTACATTGAGTTGTAGATTTCCTGAGATACTGATAAAACATAGGGATCCACCAAGTAACAGGTGACCAGGTCCCTTAATGAGCAAAAATAATATTACAGTTATAAAAGAAAGACAATGCAAAGATAAGATGCAAGTGATGTTTACGCGGATACCTCCTTACCTAAAGGAGGAAAAACCATGACCTATCTCATAGGATTTCTCAACTTTCCACTAACTTCAAGCAACAAAGTGATTATAGACTGCAATAATTATAAAGGATTAAACTCTTAATCCTAGTCTCTTGTAATAACTCCACTACAAAAATGATGTAGCAACTGCACCACATTCCTTGTCGACTAACTCTAGCTGACAGTCATGAGTAATTATACCCTAGAAAGACTTCATTCAAGGTGAAAATATATTTGACCAAATACAAAGTGACTCAATGTAACGCCCCGGAAAATGGGTCCCGGAGCGTCACACGATACTTGAGGCTATGAGTAACCCTTTTAGCCATTTTCATTTAGTTAGAAATCAACGAGATTTCCATAATAACCCTCAAATATCAACAGAGTAATCATCATCCAAGAATAAAAGAATTTTAGAAAGATAACAAAATACGACTTATTAGTCAACTCCCAACATCTATACTATTCTGACAAGCCTCTAGGAAAATCAATAAAATCAGTGAGCCATTGAGACATGCCCCAACTGACTCATACTCAGTTATCAAATGTAAACAATTCTGTGAAACCAACATCAGACATCACTTACTTGGAACATGAGGACTCACCACAACAGAGGATGTAGAACAGCGTGCCCGAATAATCACTGTCGAACCTGAAACTGAGCACCTGAACCTATATTCTAAGAAAATGCCGCCCACATCCGAAGATGTGGGTCAGTACCATGGAAAGGAATCGAGTATATGGGGGTGTATGCAGTTGTATAAACATCATCATCATAAATATTTATAAGAAATATGCAGGATTTATGCAAGACTCACATAGTCCAAAGAAAGTCATCATAATCATGAGAGGATGAAATAAGTACAATAACACATGTGAGTCATCACATAATTTGTCAATCACTTTCAGTTCATCAAGAATATCAATTCTCAGAATGTAAATATCATTTAAATCTTTCGAAAGAATAACTTTCACAATTCCACTTTCAAATACTTCACCATTCACCATAGACACAAGGAAACACATACACACTGGGAGATCCTATAACCGACATAAACCATGTGAGCTACATGGAGTCCAACATACAACCTACGTTGGCGAGAGCCGTCCTATCCTTGAAATCAGAGTAGGACTATCGATATCAAATCCACACAAACTAGTGATCACTATATAAATCAGCCTCAGGCTCACTCCTACGGGAGCACGTAATTCTAGGGAAGTAAGGTCGCTTTACACCTCCCACTCGGTGCTAAAGATTTCTCCCGTACTTAGCTCAGATCATTTCAAAGATAATCCACAACAAAACAATTTTAGTAATATATACACACACACACACACACATCGGGAGCCATCATGCTTTCCATCTACCAAAATCAACCACGTTGTGGATTTCTTTCACACTCGAGTTCAAAACAACTCCATTAAGACCAAAAGGTCAAATCATTCAAAATATCTCAAATAGTCAACATCAACATGCTTATAACACACACTTTCTAAAAAAAAATATAATTTCCAATGGGGATTCACTACCCAAATATCAAAATCATGATAAATATCATTCAAGATTCATGCTTTATATCACCACACATGTAAATTTATCTTTCAAAATCATAAACATCAAGATTTCATAATAATCATCATAAGATATGGGTTCATGCTTCAAATTCATAAAAATCAAATAAAAATCATGTCTTTGTAAAGAAAATTATTTTTGAGCACAAGAAGGAAAGAGAATTCTTGTTGAAAAACCCCGCATACCTTGAATGATGAACTTTAGATCGATACTCGTTTTTGAGATGTTAATCGTGCCTTTGAATGATGGTTCTTGGAGCTCTTGAACTAGGAACTTGGAATCTTGAATAAATTTGCAGAATTAATGGTGAACTTTGGAGGTTCTTGAAGTTGGATGTAGGAGTTTAGGGTTTTCTTTTTGAGGGAATTTGATAAAATATAACATATAATGCTTCTAATAGGCTTTAATATAGGGTTTGGACTGATTTTGGGTAAGGGGGAATGAACAAAACGCCCCTAAAAATCAAAAAAATTCTCGAATATGTTATTTGATGGATTGTTTTGATAGTTTTAAGTAGATCAACCATAACGTTTTACTCTGATATTCAAATTGGATGAAACTAATTTCATTAGAAAGAGGACTCTCATATATTTCCCTTGATAAATAGTATCTCACCCAGATCATTGTGTACGAGGAGTTATGATCGTTTGAAGTTGACCCAAAAATTCACTTTTGATAGGCTGAAGTAGATCGATCATAACATTTTGC
Organism: Capsicum annuum; assembly: GCF_002878395.1. Classification (NCBI taxonomy): domain Eukaryota; kingdom Viridiplantae; phylum Streptophyta; class Magnoliopsida; order Solanales; family Solanaceae; genus Capsicum; species Capsicum annuum. Next base: position 13,349,271 of record NC_061122.1, read on the forward strand.
TCTGATAGGTAAATTAGATGAAACCAATTTCATTGGAAAGAGGAATCGTAGAGCTTTTCGTTTATATATAGTAGATCACCTAGATCATTATGTACAAGGAGTTATGATTGTTTATAGTTGGAGCAAAAATATGCCAGGCCTCAGTACTTTTTCCTGCACATTGTACTATTCACGGTTCGATCGGAATGTTCATAACTCGTCGCTCGGGTGTCCGTTTTTGATGATCCACATATCTTTGGAAAGCTTATTCGATACTCTACGCAATGGTGGGTCATAATATAAGAAATTTTGCATGGAAAATTTATAATTCATTCTAGAAGATAGAACTCAACACGTTTACGCACAAAATTTCAACAAAAAATTTCCTAGGGTATTACATCATCCCCCCTAGAAACATTCATCCTCGAATGACGTTAGACATGAAAAGATTAGATAGAGAATAGAGTATACAACTGAAACTATTCGTTAGACTTATCACCACATTGTTTCTCACTCCGAATGCAACATAGAATGCATAAATTCAAGAAACTACAACTGAACATATAATAAATGACAGCTGAACTGCTGCAACTTTTATCAAAAGTGCATGATTTAGGAAAGAACGGTACCTTCAGCTTGATCGGAGTTTGCGGAAAATAAGTGCGGGTACTTGGATCGCATATCCGCCTCACCTTCCCATGTTGGACCATCAACAAATTGGTTTAGCCACAACATCTTGACAAAGGAAACTTCTTTGTTCCTTAGTCTTCGGACACTGAAATCAAGAATCTCAACAGGAATCTCATCAAAAGAAAGATTTTCTTGAATGTCAGCACTCACAGAGGAATCCACTACCACAGAATCGCTAATATGCTTTCTAAGCATGGAGATATGAAATATTGGATGAACAGAGGACAACTCAGAAGGCAATTCGACTTCATAAGCTACCTTACCAACACGGCTAAGAATTTTGTAAGGACCAACATAACGGGGACTAAGCTTCCCCTTCTTTTCGAATCTCTTCACCCCCCTCATGGGTGAAATTTTCAGATACACTAGGTCACCAACTTCAAACTCAAGGTCTCTCCTTCTAATATCTGCATATGATTTTTGACGACTCTGCGCAGATTTCAACCTTTTCCTAATAAACTTAACTTTTTCCATAGCCTCAAATACCGAATCAGGACCACTCACAGCCGCTTCACCCACCTCAAACAAACCTATGGGTGATCTACACTTGCTCTCATATAAAGTTTCAAACGGAGCCATGCCAATACTAGAGTGGAAACTGTTATTGTAAGGAAACTCTATCAACGGTAAGTGATCATCCCAACTTCCCTTAAAGTCAAGTGCACAAGCTCTCAACATATCCTCTAAGGTCTGGATGGTCCGCTTAGCCTAACTATCAGTCTGCGGATAAAAGCCAGAACTCAAAACCACTTGGGTACCAAGATCCTTCTGAAAAGCTTTCCAAAATTGCGAAGTGAACTGAGTACCCCTATTGGAAATAATAGACAAGGGAACTCCATGCAGTCTGACTAGATTTTGAATATACAATCTAGCATAATCCTCAGCAGTATATGAAGTATGAACAGGCAAGAAATGAGCAAACTTAGCCAACCTATCAACCAAAACCCAAATGGAATCATAATGGCGTCGGGAAGGAGGTAAACCAATCACGAAGTCCATATTTATCTCTTCCCACTTCCATGTAGGAATACTAAACTCCTGCATCGTACCACCAGGTCTTTGGTGTTCAACCTTAAACTGTTGGCATGTTGCACACTTAGCTATAAACGCTGCTATATCTTTCTTCATGCTACTCCATTAATAGATTTCCCGCAAGTCTGGGTATATCTTGGTGGCACCAGGATGAATAAAATATCACGCCCCGTGCGCTTCAGCCATAATCATTTATCTCAGATCATCAACATTCGGGACACACAATCTACCTGCAATCTCAACACACCATCTCCCCCTTGGGAGAAAACCTCTACTTTTTGTTCCTTGACTGACTCCTTCAATCTGACCAAACTAGCATCTAAGTATTGCTTTTCCTTCACTTCCGAAATGAAGGAGGATTAGCAAATACTCTGAACCCCTATACTACCTTCAACAGAGTCAAAAAACCTAACCCTCAATCTAGCCAAACGATGTACATCATGAGCCAACTGTTTCTTACCTTCTACCACATGCAAAACACTACCCATGGACACTCTACTTAGGGTATTCGCCACAACATTGGCCTTGCCCAGATGGTACAACACACTTATATCATAGTCCTTTAATAATTCTAACCATCGTCCCTTCCTAAGATTCAATTTTATTTGGGTAAACACATACTTCAGACTCTTATGATCAGTGAAAACATCAACATGGACACCATACAAATAGTGTCTCCAGATTTTCAAAGCAAACACAACAGCAACCAACTCAAGGTCATGGGTGGGGTAATTTTTCTCATGGGATTTCAACTTTCTAGAAGCATAAACTATCACCTTACCCTTCTACATCAATACTCAACCCAACCCAACTCTTGAAGCATCACAGTACACCATAAAACCATCAATACCATCAGGCAAAGTCAAAACAGGGGCTGAAGTGAGTCTAGTCTTCAAATCCTGAAAACTCTTCTCATAAGATTCGGACCATAAGAACTTCACTTTCTTTTGGGTCAACCGAGTCATAGAAGACGCTATAGAGGAGAAACCCTCAACAAAATGGCAGTAATAGATAGTTAAACCCATGAAACTTCAGATATAAGTTAGAGAAATAGGTCTAGGCCAATTTCTTATAGCTTCGGTCTTTTAAGGATCAACTTTAATACACTCGGAAGAAATGATATGACCCAGAAAAGCAACTGACCTTAGCCAAAACTCATACTTACTAAAGTTGGCAAATAACTTGTGATCTCTAAGGGTTTGCAAGACAGTTCAGAGATAATTAGAATGTTCATCCTCACTATAGGAGTACACCAGTATATCATCGATGAACACTATGAAAAACATATCTAGATATGATTTGAACACTCGATTCATAAGGTTCATGAAAGCTACTGGGGCATTAGTTAACCCGAAAGACATAACAAGAAACTCAAAATATCCATAACGAGTTCGAAAAGCAGTTTTAGAGATGTCACACTCCCTAACTTTGAGTTGATAATAGCCAGAACGAAGGTCTATCTTTGAGAAATAACTTACACTTTGGAATTGGTCAAATAAAACATCTATTCTCACAAAGGGGTACTTATTTTTTATAGTGACTTTATTCAGTTGGCGGTAATCAATGCACATATGCAAAGAGCCATATTTCTTTCTCACAAACAACACAGGAGCACCCCAAGAAGAAACACTGGGCCTTATGTAACCCTTATCTAGTAGATCTTTGAGTTGCTCTTTCAACTCCTTAAGTTCTGCAGGGGCCATACGGTAAAGAGGAATAGAAATGGGCTGAGTATCGAGAAAAAGATCAATCCCAAACTCTATCTCTCTATCAGGAGGTATCCCTAGGAGATCATCTAAAAAGATATCAGAAAACTCATTGACGACGTTAACAGACTGAAAAGTTGGTGTCTCAGACTTAGTGTCTTTGACTCTAACTAAATGGTAAATACACCCCTTTGAAATAACCTTTCTAGGTTTGAGGTAAAAGATAAAATGAATCTTGGGTAACACAGAATTCCCAGACCACTCAAACACAGATGCACCCGGAAATTGAACCATGACCACTCAGGTCCGACAATCAATAGAGGCATAAGAAGAATACAACCAGTCCATACCCAGAATCACATCAAAATCTACCATGTCTAACTCAATCAGATCATTCAATAAGACTCTATGAAGAACGGGAACAGGACAATTTTTATACACTTTTTGGGCAACAACCAAATCACCCACTAGGGTAGAAACTAGGATAGGCTCAGGAATAATCTCAGGACTCATTTCAAAATTCACAGCAATCAAAGGTGTAACATACGAGAAACTGGATCCAGGATCCAACAAAGCATGCACATCAAACTGAAACATACGAAGCATACCAGTAACAACATCGGGAGAGTCCTCCTATTCTTAGAGGGACGGTAAAGCATAGAATCTATTCTAGCGCTGCCTGCCAGCATTGCTAGAAGAGGCGCCTTGAGCTGGGGCTGGGCGAGTTGCTAGAACTAGAGCACTAACAGTCTGAGTATGGGTCTGATGGCGATAGTCATGACACCCTTGTCCATCCTGTGGAAAATATCTAACTTTGTGACCCATGTCACCACATCGGAAACAACCCCTCTTCTCACCCCAACACTCACCCGAATGAGCCCAACCACACTTAGGACACAAGGGACGATTTGGCTTACTGCCAACACTGTACTAGGAACTGGATGCATATGACCTGGTACCTTGCTCCTGCCTACCTCTAGGCATGTGAGCACTAGCAGATGATGGTGCTGGCATAGACGAACAATCCTGATACTGAGGGCGAATCCCTCCCTGCGATCTATTCTGACCCTGTCTGTGCTACTCGGACCTAACTCTCTTATTCCCTTTCATTCTATCTCTCTGCTTAATCTTGTTTGCCTTAATCTGTTAGGCATGAGTCATCAGCCTAGAAAGATTCATCTCACAATTCAGCATAGCAGACCTACACTCCTTAACAACATAACTAGACACTCCAATCACAAACTTACTCATACTAGCCCGATTATCAGCCACTAAGTTAGGAGCATACTTGTCTAACTGATTGAACTTTAGACAGTACTCCCTAACAGTCATAGAGCCCTATCGCAGGTTCATAAGATCTTCCACCTTTGCCTCCCTCATCTCCAAAGGGAAAAAATTATCTAGGAATGCAGCCTGAAACTCTTGCCAAGTTGTAGGGACAACTCCCTCACCTATACCTTTTCTCCAAGCAACAACCCAGTCATAAGAAAGGTCTTTCAACCTATATGTAGCCAACTCCACACTATGTTCCTCAGATATATGCATCACCTGAGTAATCTTCCGCATCTCCTCTAAAAATAATTGTGGATCCTCATCAGACTTGTACCTATAGAATTCCGGTGGATTCATCCGTATGAAGTCACGGATGCTGTAGAGCTAGGGACGAGTTGGCCTGAACGTTTGCAGTAACAGCTTGGGCCAGTTCTTGAAAGTCTGCTCAAAATTCAACATGAGACACGTTTTCATTCAATGGGTCAACGGGTTGAGGTTGCTGACCATCATTATTTATTCTCGCTCGATGTGGAGGTATATTTCTGAAAGAGAAGAGCACGAATCAATAGCAGAGAGAGACACTTTAAGCACGATAGACTTCTGAAATAAAGAATCATACTTTTTCCTAAAATGTCTTGTAGTCTTTTTCTCATAGATATGGCACGCTACACACCGATGATCAAGACTTTACTTAACGCGGCTTGTCAGACTCCCTATGACACCTTAAAATCTTAGGATCTGATACCAAGTTTGAAATGCCCCAAAAAATAGGTCCCGGAGTGTTATACGGTGCTTGAGGCTATGAGTAGCCCCAAGCTAACCCTTTGAGCCATTTTCATTCAATTAACACAAATCAACGGGGTTTCCATAAATAACACTCAAATATGAACAAAGTAATCATCATCCAAGAATAAAAGAATTTCAGAAAGATAAAAAAATATGACTTACTAGTCAACTCCCAACATCTATACTAGTCTGACAAGCCTCTAAGAAAATCAATAAAACCAACGAGCCATTGAGACATGCCCCAACTGACTCATACTCGGTTATCAAATTTAAACAATTCCGTGAAACCAACATCAAACATCACGTCCTTGGAACATGAGGACTCACCACAACAGAGGATATAGAACAGCGTGCCCGAAGAATCATTGTTCAACCGGGAACTGAGCACCTAAACCTATATTCCAAGAAAATGTAGCCCACATCTGAAGATGAGGGTCAGTACCATAGAAAGGAACCGAGTATATGGGGGTGTATGCAGTTGTATAAATATCATCATCATAAATATTTATAAGAAATATGCAGGATGTATGAAAGACTCACATAGCCCGAAGAAAATTATCATAATCATAAGAGGATGAAATAAATACAATAACACATGTGAGTTATCATATAATTTGTCAATCACTTTTAGTTCATCAAGAATATTAAATCTCATAATGTAAGTATCATTTAAATCTTTCGAAAGAATAACTTTCACAATTCCACATTCAAATCACTTCACCATTCACCATAGACACAAGGAAACACATACGCACTAGGAGATCCTATAACTGACATAAACCATGTGAGCTACATGGAGTCCAACGTACAACCCACGTTGGGGAGAGATGTCCTCTGCTTGCCATCGGAATAGGACTATCGATATCAACTCCACACAAACTAGTGATCACTATATAAATTAGCCTCAGGCTCACTCCTACGGGGCACGTAGTTCTAGGAAAGTAAGGTTTCTTTATACCTCCCACTCGGTGCTAAAGATTTCTCCCGGTCTTAGCTTAGATCATTTCAAAGACAATCCATAATAAAACAATTTCATTAATATATTTATATACATCGGGAGACATCTTGTTTCCCATCTCTCAAAATCAACCACGCTGTGGAATTCTTTCACACTCGAGTTCAAAACAACTCCATTAAGACCAAAAGGTCAAATCATTCAAAATATCTCAAATATTCAACATCAATGAGCTTATAACACACACTTTCTAAAAACACCATAATTTCCAAAGGGGATTCACGACCCAAATATCAAAATCGTGATAAATATCGTTTAAGATTCATGCTTTATATCACCACACATGTAAATTCATCTTTCAAAATCATAAACATCAAGATTTCATAATAATCATCATAAGATATGGGTTCATGCTTCAAATTCATAAAAATCAAATAAAAATCATGCCTTTGTAAAGAAAATTATTTTTGGGCACAAGAAGGAGAGAGAGTTATTGTTGAAAAACCCCACATACCTTGAATGATGAACTTTAGATCGATAATTATTTTTGAGATGTTAATCGTGCCTTTGAATGATGGCTCTTAGAGTTCTTGAACTAGGAACTTGGAATCTGGAATAAATTTGCAGAATTAATGGTGAACTTTGGAGGTTCTTGAAGTTGGATGTAGGAGTTTAGGGTTTTATTTTTGAGGGATTTTGATGAAATATAACATATAATGCTTCTAATAGGCTTATATAGGGTTTGGAAGGATTTTGAGTGAGGGAAAATGAACAAAACGCCCCTAGAAATCAAAAAAATTCTTGAATCTGTCCTTTGGTGGACTGTTCTGATAGTCTGAAGTAGATCAACCATAACGTTTTACTCCGATATTCAAAGTAGATAAAACCAATTTCATTAGAAAGGGGACTCTCATATATTTCCGTTGATATATAGTATCTCACCCAGATCATTGTGTACGAGGAGTTATGATCGTTTGAAGTTGACCCAAAGATTTACTTTTGATAGGCTGAAGTAGATCGGCCATAACTTTTTACTCTGATAGACAAATTGGATGAAACCAATTTCATTGGAAAGAGGGCTTGCAGATATTTTCGTTGATTTATAGTAGATCACCCAGATCATTATGTACAAGGAGTTATGATCATTTAAAGCTTGAGAAAAAATCCGCCAGGCCTCAATACTTTTTCCTGAACGTTTTACTGTTTACTACTATTCACGTTTCGATCAGAATGTTCATAACTCGTCGCTCGGGTGTCCGTTTTGGATGATCCATATATCGTTGGAAATCTTATTCGATACTCTATGAAATTATGGGTCATAATCTAAGACATTTCTCAAAAAACATTTATAATTCATTCTGGAAGATAGAACTCAACACATTTACGCACAAAATTTCAATGAAAAATTTTCCGGGTATTACACTCAAGAAATTAACTCTAACTAATGTGACTGAAGATAATACTTAGACAATCTATTGATATACTATCCTTTATAGTTCAGGAGTAGATTTACAATGTAATAGCAAAAGACACAAAACTCAGAGACACAACAAGACTTAGTGAGCACTCGATCAAGTCTCTTGTTAGAGGATGAGCAATGTTCTTGTGAAATGGATTTTGATTTTGAGATTAATCTTGATTAAAAAAACTTAGTTTTGTTCCTCGTTAATACTCCCTTTTATAAGATAGAACAAAACCTAGAACGCATATTATTGATCGAGGTTGGTTGCCTCTACTGTAGTGCCACTAACTCTCTGCAAAATGTGCAGCCTCCAGCTGTACTCAGTTGTCATCTTCTAAAGTCAACTTCTTATGGAACCAGGTCCCATAAATACTGATTTAGTAGCCAATCAGGTCCTTTGTGGTATAATTTATAGATCATCAAAACTCTAGTAGTAATAGCAAAACTTTAGTTGTACAAAAGATACACATTATATTGAAAAAAAATGAGAGGCATTTGCTATCTGCATCTGATCACATAGTACACACTTATCATCATCATCACAATGTATACCTATTATCATCAACCTCTCTTTAGTGAGTATTTTCCATTGCATTGCTAATCGCAATACGAACCTATTCTTACGTAACATGATCTTGCGCCATATCAGTTCAGCATCATTCAGTGCAGGCCTTAATCCCATCAAGACATTGTTATCTCTGCTTAAACTCGAATCATGGTATTTTATGATTTTCACTCACTTTATTGACTGCTAGACTACACCCTTGGGCGTAGAATGATGAAAATGTAACATAGCTTAAGTTCATATTATATATCTAAACTCGACTCTTTAATATCCTTTCTTGTTGAAAATATTATAATATAATGTAGAATCCATTTAGTCTATATGTATATTACTTCTTGAAGGTTTTTGTAAAATGTAATTAATAAGGCGTGATATAGAACTATGAGACGTCAATGAAAAATGGAGGCAAATCTAGAATTAAAACCCTATAGGTTCAACCTTTAAGGTTCGTCATATTGAACCTATTGTATTGCCGAAACTATTGAACCCTACATACTAGAAATTAAAATTTTAGTATATTTTTACCCATAAATTCATATTTTACGTTGAAAGTATTGCATGCAAATGAACCCAGGTCCACAACACTATACTTGCCTCTTATGTAAAGCCACACTTGCTATTAAGACCAAGTCTTCAAACAACCATGCACAACATGTTACACCCTTGGAGTTTTGATGATTAACAAACCATTCCACAAACACCTGATCGAATCTTAAGTCAGTATCTACAGGACCTGATCCCATATGAATTAGCTCTCTGAAGATGACAAGCCTACTATAGCTGAAAGTTTTCCTTCAGAAAGTTAGTAGGACGCTTGACCAATGGGAGAAGTTTTGCATTTTGTTGTCTCATATAAAAGGAATACTTCACATAACAAAAGTCAGTTTGCAAAATCAAGATTTCTTCTTCATAGAAAAAGTCATCTCTTTGATCACAACTCATACATCATCAAAGGACCTGATTAAGTGCTAATTTAGTCTTGTGGTTTCTTGAGTTGTTTGTGTTTTGCTGTCATATTGTAAATCTACTCCTGATATATAAAGGATAGTAGATACTTTAGCTTTTACAAGTCTTAGTTTGAGTTGTATCAGATATAGGTAATTGATCGAGTCATTTGTAAGTTGGTCAAGTTTAACTTACCATTTTGGTAGTGTTGTCATGGGTGGAGTTATCTAGGATCATTGACTAGAGTTATTTAGCTGAGGTGTGGTAGAGTCATTATACTTGTCTTGTAGTAGATTTTTTGCTAGAGGTAGTGATTATAGGATCTTGTAATCACTTGGTTGCTTGAAGATTTGGAAAATCCTGAGATAGGTAGTATTTTTTTCCGTCCTTGAGCAAGGAAGTTTTCACGTAAACATTGTTTTTTCTTTACATTATTGCATTATTTTTCTTTCTAGTGTTATCCTATTACATCTGTGGTATTTTGATCTGTTCCTCCTGTACTTGGTGGACTCAAACATTTCATCACAATTACCTATTCATTAGAAAATAATATGAGATTTGAGCCTTTATTGGTTATGCATTTATGACAGCTTGGTGGGAATATACTGGATGTGTTGTTGTTGTTACATTTATGACGACTTGTAGAATTGAAACCTAAATCCTCTATGCTTCATCTAAATGTATTAGCAGCCTTAACATTCATCATCAAGACACTACACTATAACTTATGCACTGTAATACTGTCATATTTCCTACTTGTATTGATTATTTTTTCTATGTTGATTAACAAACATGCAACAACCATTAATAATTGGAGAAAGAAAAAACATGTAATATTATTATACTAATGATTGATCATTCATAAGCATAAATTCAACTAGAAAAAGTTAAAAATCTTAATATGAACAAGAAGTAACAAAAATTCATCTGTCTTTGTTCATGGCATATGTAGCGTACATATATTGTATAACTGCTAATGGATTATGATCTTTCTCAAATTTATCACCTTCTTAATACCATGCCAAGAGGAAGATCAGAAAATCACGAGATCTTGATTAGACTAGGGAGCTTGCTGCATCATAGAGTTGAAGCCGATGGAACAACCTTATAACGATCATCAACAAAGAATCTTTGATGTTATAACAGAGAACTATTTAATCACCCTTGAAGAACTTATAATTGGCAAATAGATCATCCAAAAATCTATAAAATTTTCATATGCTAACAAAAGTTGACATTGGTATCGACAGTATTTGAAACCAATACAACGAACCTGCTTTAGAAGGTTCTGACACCGAAAGCTTAATCTTTTTAAAGGAACAGGAGTTTGGTTCCATCTGCATAGTTCGTTCAAAGTTAATATCATCTCCCTCTCCCTTTTACTGGAAGTATAAAGCATTGTCAGTTATGTCGCAACTTTAAAAAACAAAACATGAAAAATTACTGTTGTCTCGAAAATCTAAACATACTTTGCCCTCCGATTGCTGAGGCATACTCGGAATTTGCTCCATTGGTTGGCTGTATGACCCATGAACATTAAAAAGAGTTAGATATGATCTTCTTATTCAAGAACTTCAACAACCAAATTGATGCTTACATTATGCAATATCTAAGCAATAACTAGTTATCCCGAAAGATATATAACGACGAGAGTTTGATAAATTCAATTTTACAATCATAATTGTGTTGCATAAAATCCACTGGAACAAATTATTATAAAGTACATCAAATGTAGAATTGTTGCTCCATATTAGAAATAAACGTAACATGTTGTTACCTAAAATCCATTACATATGGCACCCCTTGACCCAGATGATCCATCCCAACAAACCTTAAATCAACCCTCAGTTCATCCACATGAAATATATCGTGCACCTATAGTTAAACAAAAGAGTGAAATTACTAGGGAGACACTACAATATACAAAATTAGGCTCAAACGATTACATGGTAGGAGAGCTAACCGGTATGGCTGTATTTGGAGAAGATCTTGGCACATCAGATGGGATATGATATCCCACATTGTCAGCAGTCCATGCATCCTGAGAATTTAAAAGAATCATTAGTGCACCAGGCAGCCTTTTTGTATATTTAAATTAAATAATATACGAAAAGATGAATTTAACTTAAAAAATTTTAGGTCACACCTCGACGTAGGATTGTTGAGCCTTCTCAGCCCGATAAGTAGTGTATATGTCATAAAAACCATCCCACCATTCCATTAGATATCCTTCTGCAGATTCGATCGCTAAAAATTTTTGCAGAAATTAAATGATTGGAATAAAAAGTAACAATTAATATAATTTTAGAAACACAAAAAGCACTTTTGAGATAAAATTTACCTCAAAAAAGTGCACTAAAAGCTTCAAACAATGATATTAATTATCTATTATTCCATCCAATCTATATTTTATATGAAAAAAGGAACAACTGATAATTGAAGTGTAAACTGATGGTTCGTGTAGGATAAAAGAACAACTATAGTTGAAGGTGCTAAACTCATAAAAAAAATGATAATCCAATTCTTTTTTAAAACCAATATCTCACATATAAATGAAGTCAAAGGAATAAAAAAGTTCATTAAAATAATATAATCATCAAATAAAAGGTATCCAGATACACAAAACATACTGCATTCAACTAAAGTGCTGGAAAGGCCCATAACCCAAAGGGATTTACAACCTAAGCAACCTACCCTAACTCAAGCATCGGTAACTAATTTTACAACTACTTGTCAGTTATAGATCATACTGAGAAAACCTATTATGAATCGGGCAGAAATAAAGCAAACCACAAGGAAAAAGAAAATAAGAACACACAGATTTACGTGAAAACCCTTAAGGAAAAAACCACGGGCAGAGGTAGGGGATGTTTCACTATAATGAAAGGAGAGAAGTACAATATGGAGAATGAGTATTTTCTGGATACCCAAAACCACCCACTAAATGCACTTATATAATATGTGCATACAAAAAAGTCCTACGCCCAAAAAACATAAAGTCCCATGGGCCCATCGGCCCGATCCCTACGCTACCACCACAGACCCTATTGAAAATCACAAACATGGGTCGCAACGCAAAAAATTCTGGGATGGATCAATAAAATTTGGGTCACAACTCTAACAATCTCCACCTTGACATGAATTCTAATTCAGAACTTAAATCCATTTCAAAACAAACTCTCCAACTCTTCCACAAAAACCCCTAAGGCCACATCTTAACAGCTAACACTAACCTAGTCCAAGAAATTCTCAAACTTGGCACTTGGTAGTGTCTTGGTCATCATATCATCAGAATTATCATGAGTACTACTCTTGCTCACCACAATATCACCACGAGAAATAATTTCCACACAAAATGATATCGAACATTGGTGTGCTTTTTCCTCTCATGAAACATCTAATCTTTCATAAGGAAGATAACACTCTGACTATCGTAAAAGATCGTAGTAATTTTTAGGTCTTTGCTATGTTCACCAAACAGATCCTTTAACCAAATAACTTCCTTGAAAGCCACTATAATAGCCATATACTCTACCTCAGTAGTTGAAAAGCAACCGTAGTATTAATAGTGTTGACACCTAATTTTTGCCCTCCGCGACTAAACTTAATCCTGAGTTTCTTCAATTTTTAATAAAATCAAGATATTTATTTCCTCCGAATAAGAGTTTTGAAAGGTATATTAGTACGTGATTTTATCACCTTAGGTAGCAATTATTTATTATCATGCTCAATTATGCGATATTATACAATTGGATTACTTAAATGTTTACTCTATGGAATATCGGATTTTAATTTAAAATTATTTTGAAACCAAGCACACTAATTAAAATCTTGATTTGAAAATGATCTATTTCAAAAATGGCTTATTCGGAAAAATGCTTACTTAATTTTATCAAATCAAAGAAGCTCGGGATTAAGCTAGTTACTAAATTCGTTTTCAATCTTGACTCAATTTGGTCAATGTATTAAACTAGATTTAATTGAAGTTGATTTGGCTACAATTGCAATACAATTGGGCGGTTAATCTTTAATTAAGTCAAAGTTTAAATAAAATTGACTAAAGTCTTTATCAATAGGCTTTTTATTAAATAGTTTAAACCTAATACTAATTGAGGCTATGTCTTAAATAATCCCATCAGACCAACAACAATAATTACCTACCCACCAACCATTTTAAAAGGAGCCCAATCCATACTAAACCAACCCGGCCCAGCTCTTTAAAGACCCCTTTTCTTCCTCAAACATGAGAAACCCTCAACTAAAGCCAAAACTTAAACCGTCGTCAACCCGACCACGACCCCTTCTCCACCCAAATATGGAAACCCATGGTCGAACCAACCCTCTTTTAACACAAATAAAATTCCACATGACCTAAATATCTGCGAAATGACTCGACCCAGCTGTACCCACACATTTTATGCATTCATAGTATGGAAAACCCTTGAATCTTCTAGAATCAAGCCTAGGTGTCTCATCCAACATCCATATTCCGCGAAGATCGGGTACCATGGAACGAATTCATACACATCTGATCATTTTTAATTGGTTTGGAATGGAATTTATTTTAACCTTTTTCAATTGGTCCACCTATTCCATTTTGTGGGAAAAATCCAAAGTTTTGGTATGGTGCAGGTTCGAAAATAAGACGGTGGGTGGGAAAGGATTTTTAAATATTCAACCCTAGGGTTCCTTTTTTGGGAATCCCGAAAATACCCTGGTTCTCTGTATAAGAGGCAATAGGAGTCACTAGCTAGGGGTGGGATTTTAGGAGATTCAGAAATTGGGGACTAGAGGAATGAGAGGTCACCATATTCTATAAGTTTTGAAGTTTTGGGTCGAGAAAAGAGGGGGGGGGGGAGGAGGGGGTTTTTTTTTTTTTTTCTAGGAGTTTTTTTTTTTCATTTTCTTTCTTTTAGGGTTTTTTTTTTTTGAAATTTTAAGGGGAGTCTTAAAGAGCAAAAATTTCACAAGTTTCCATTAAGGTTTTGAAGTGGAAAAATCCATTTTTAGAGAAAAAATCAGTACTTGTCTTTTCTCAGTTGAGTAAAATGGCAATTGTGGAACTGTGTAGATTTAGCTAGAAAAATTTTTGAAGCCATCAATTTGAGTCGAAGTTTCCCGAGGGGTTGTTTTCCAGTGGTAGAAAGTTTGACTGATAGCTCGGGTCCTCATTTTGTTGCCCTAAAGGAGGTGAACATACTATTTTCCTTTTAAACTCATCACTTTCTGCTTCATCCCTTTTCTCTTTTTCCCGTAGAAGTAGATATGTGTTTGTCATGAATGAGGCTGGGATTTGTCTACTGTATTTGCCTATGATGGATTCAGGGGTTGTATTTTGACTATTGTTATACCATTTCCCTGAAGCAGTGTTCAAGTGATAATTTTAATGTAACCCTGTTGAACATACTGTACTACACTGATGTGGTGGTTTGCCTGAGAGTTCGTGGCACGAATTAACGTATACCTCATCAAGGCTTTGCTTTTTGCTTGAAATTTTGATCTTTTGCATCTAGAGTCTTGCTACGCTAGGCTGATTGTCGTTATAATTGTTTGATCCCTGATTTTAGCTTTAGTTTCGCTTTCCTCGATTTTGGAAGATTTTTCTTAAACGTTGAACTCATTGTTTATTTCACATGTTGCTTTGGCCATCCATTATTTACCAAGATGTTGCCATTTGTTTAATAAGAATAGAAGAAATTTCCTATCTTTAATCTTATGTTATTTTTTAGCAGGTTGCATAGCTTAAGTTATGAGTAGGATTTTATTTCTTTTGTTGCATTACTCAGGGTATTTGGTTTCTGATGTTATTGGACGTGTTAAAAATATCATATCTTGCCGTCTCATGTCTAAATCATTTTATTTTTGAGTCAAGGGTCTAGCAGAAACAACCTATTCAAGTTGCTATCCCTCTTGCTTCTGTATTTTTGATTCAATTTTGGGTTCATTTGCCTAGAGCTCTAAGAGTTCTGTAAGGCAATTTTCAATCATCAAATAATGCATGCGTGTTTTATTACCTTTTCTCCCTAAACCTGCATGTAGGTTCTTGTTTGCAGCTTTCTGGAATGACTAGGTACTATATATATAGTTCAAATAATAATAATAATAATAATAAAAGTAAAAGAAGTTGCAAATAGAATAAGTTTCTTTGTTTGATTTGGAAATCTAGTGACAAATGTGGTTATCCTAAATCCTTTTAATAAAGTTGACATCATTATGCCTCAGTTGTTTGCCTTATATTATGAAGACTCCCTTTTGAAATATGGATTCCCTTAGTTGCTTAACTGAAAATGGTTATATGTGATGTAGTGGTTTCTCTTTGCTAAACTTTATTACAACATTTTTGCTTATATTTTACCAAAGTTCATATTTTTTATACAGACTTGTGGTTATCCATTTCTAATCCTTATTTATTTATTTTGCATGCGCTGTGCACTTTGAGTCCAAAACGGACTCATCTGCCCCCCTAGAATTTTCATCATGGGCCATCAGGGCTCGGCATCTTTATGACAACTGCTTTGAAACAAATTCCAAACATCGATCTTATGGCCTATTGGATACGATGAGATGAAAAGAGAATCACGGGCTAATAACCCATTTTGAAGCGGCTAAGAGATTCAATATCTCGCTTGTTGTTTCATCCATTTCTTCATTTTTGTCTTTATTTATGTATTTATTTATTTATTTTCTTTTCTACTCATTTGGTCTTCGAAGCCAAGGTTGTACTTAATACAGGTGGAGCAAGCTCGAGCTAAGGGCTCAAAAATATAGAATTAGGACAGGTGGAAGACTGGCTGAAAGTCCAATATCTAGATTAGGACAGGGTTGTCGATTTGGGCCTAATGGCTCAAGTGCTTATGCTTTTACCCTTTCCCTTTCCCTTTTGCTAATTTGCTTTATGTGTTTACTTGCAAACCTAGTTAAAATCCCTAACTAAGTCGCTAAAATTTGGTTTTGCATAAACACCAAAATATTTGTAAAATCGCTTTATTTTCAAAAACCAATCTATTTTCTAAAGTTAGTCAAAAGACATTTTCAAACAGTCCGGATAACCGCAAGTTAGCGGACGTTTTAGGTGCCTAACACTTTCCTAAAATGTTAATAGGAACCGCTTATCTAGAATCTCTAACTTAAAAAAATTTTCCTATTTTGAATCGTTTGAACTAACTTTTATAAAGGTTTCTTAATTCCTTTTCAAAATTAAGTGGTGACTCTCTTAAAAAAATCAAAAATTTTTGCAAAACAGAAATGGAGACTCTGGGGAATTTTAACTAGGTTCTAATCAAATGTTTGATTTCATCTTTTGATTAACTGTTTATATGTTTATATGTTTCGATTTTGTAAAGTTTGACTATCGTATCTCATAGCATATTCCTACATTATTTAAACTGTTTTGGGGTTTCGTGGGTATCCCGGCCCCTATTGATGAATTCCAAAAATGTATTCGAAATACAAATAGTTTATTAGCACGTGAGTCGTCTGATGGCTGTTCATATTTTCAAACTCATTTTGTCCGCTTGATAACCAATGTTCAAACCCACTCTAGACACCTGGGATAGAACAAAACCAAAATCCTATTTTAGGCATGAGCCTACGACGACCCTGAACCCGAGCGGGGTATTGGGCCTATTAGAATACCTGCCCTACGTCTATTGACCCTGAGTCAATTATAGACAAACCATATTTATGTGTTGAAGAAAATGTATGCCTGTCTAATTCAATCCATTATCCTTTGGGGGTCGGGAAAAAAGCTTGACTTGCTTACTTTCGTAAGAAGAATTGAAGCAAGTTAAGCAATAAATTGATCGATTTTGGAGGTTACATGTAAGGCACAATTTGAGCACCGATGGATGTCACCAATATGAGAAGTGGAAAAAGCTAAGAAGGTAAAGGCAGACGAAGGAGCCTCCAGTAGCTAGTTTTTCTATTTCCCCAACGGGGGAACTTATCCTTTTTCATGTTATTTCTCTTTTTCCCCAAAGATTGTATCCCACTTTTGTTATCGTTTTTACACATTGATGCCTGTTTCGTGTCTATATAAGTTGGGGGATAATGGATTGACTTTAGGGAAGCATAAACTTTCTTCAAAAATCATTAGGCTTGGACCCTTGGCTCAAAAAGGGTCACCCCAATTAGGATACGCATTATTATAATGTTTTGTGTGCTTGTGGTGTTTGTTTGGATCAAAGGCAAGTTTATCCGCTATGCTCCTACGGATGAATTTGTCTAGGACTCAAACAATTCTATATGGTTATTTTCTTTCAAATATTTTGCATTACTTATCACATAACTAACACATCTGTCTTTGAGTTGTTTTACTTTACAGATAATAGAAATTACTCCATGTTGATATAAGCTGGCAGAACATCCCCACTTCACCCGATCGAGAGCGCACAAAATCTCATCCCCTGACCATCATTCAAAAATGATAGAAAATGATGAGGAAAGAGCCCTGACTATTCGGGACAATATGACAGCGGAACATAATAAGATGATTGCGAAACTTGCAAGAAAGTTAGAATGCTTCAGGAAGAAGTAAATCGCACTTAGGATTTGGCTAACTTCGCCACCACCGTCAATGCCCTTGCTCCAGAGGGACACGGGACTCCACTCTAAATCCCTCTCCTCGGCACACCTATTCTCAGGGATCATCCAAATAACGTATCATCCATCTCCGCTCCTCCATTTGTCTAAAATACTAATCGTGAAAATAACCCAGACGCCTATCATCCATAAAATCCATCTATAACCCCACAGAACCCGTCTTTTAATCCATTCCCAAATCCTCAAAACACATTTCCAAATCCACAAGATTCACTCCCAAATCCACAAAATACGTCAAACCTATCTTTGAATTCACCAAATTCATTTTCAAATCCGCAAAATCCTTCTCAAATTCCGCCAAACTACTCGCAAAGTCCGCAGAGCCTTCCCAATTTCCAAAACGTCCCCCCCCCACTTACCAACCAAATTCCTTTCATCCATAAAATCAAGCCTCCCTTTCAAATCCCCTTCAGGCCATTGTATCTCCTGACACCTATGAACCCCTTCCTAATTCCGAGATGGACCATTACGAGGATAAGAAGAAAGAGTGGAGGACCGAGCATGAAATAAATTTGCTAGCTATGAAGAAAGATATCATGAGGATCAAAGAGTCTCAGGGACCACGATGGTTTGGGGTATGACGACTTATGTGTTCACCCAAGAGTACACCTTCTGGTAGAAAGTCCCTAAGTTTGAAATGTTTGATGGTACCAGAAACCTAATGGCCCATCTGAGAAGGTACTGTGAGCAAGTGGTAGGGATAGGGAAGAACGAGTCATTATTGATGCGCCTATTCAGCCGAGGTCTAAACGGTGAAACCTTAGAGTTGTTCATGTCTCAGGATCAAAAAGATGGACTGGTTGGAAAGCATTGGCCAAGGGTTTCCTTGACAGGTTTGTATTCAACATTGAATTAGTCCTGGAGCGGTATTCACTAGATCAAATCAAACAGAAGAGTGATGAGAGTTTTCAAGACTATGACTTTCTTTGGAGGAAAGAAGCCTCCAAAGTGCAACCCCCCATGTCCGCGGAAGAAATGGTATCTATTTTCTCTCTCGCACAGAAGGAGAATTTTATACCAGGATGGTATCCGTGGTTCGAGCAACTTTCACAGATTTAGTAAAGATTGGGGAATAATTAGAGGAAGGCATCCAAATAGGAAAAATTTCCAAAACCCCAACATCATTTGAATCTTCTGCATTTTCAAAGAAGAAAAGAGAGGATGCGACTGTAGTCTCTACTAATTCGGTTGATAAGTTAAGGAGGAAATTCAAGCCTAGGAATATTCTTTCATCATCATCGTCATTAAGTTTTCATCTTGTATTCTACGCTCAACCCCAGTGCCAAGTTCCACAGCCAAATTATCAGCCTCATACTCAAGCTACTTTTCCAAATAACCAAATAAACATCCAAACGTCTCCAAATTATCATCAAGAACCTCCTCCCATAAATCAGAAGCATTACAACCCTCCACGTCCAACATTCGAAAAGAAACCTCCTCAAATCTTCACGCCTCTAGTTGAAAGTCATACCCAGCTCTTTGGAAGATTGATGAAAGATGGTTATTTGCAACCAATCCAACCAAAGCCTATCGATCCCACCTCCCAATTTTATCATCCTGATCAAAATTGTGCTTATCATTCAGGAGCAGCAGGGCACAGTACCGAGGATTGTATTAACTTGAAACATAAGATCCAAGATTTGATCAATCAGAAGGTCATCACACTTTAGTCACCAACACCAAATGTTAACAGTGATCTGTTGCCTAACCATTGGGGGCCTACAGTTAACATGATTGAAATAGAGGATGAATGGGCATCTAGCAAAGCCATCACTAAGGTAAATTCAGAAGGACTCAGCAGAACGGAGGAGGTGGAAAAGATAGAGAAAGTTACGGCCTTCTTTAGTAAGAATTTAGAAGGAATTATCAAGCCTGTTATGGTCCCAGAAAAAGCTTTTAAGAATGGAATAGAGTACCAACCAATAAAGGAAGATGAGATCAAAGATAATTCAAAGAAGAGTCTATTTAGGCCCTTGACGCTCTTGTACCAGTCATTTCCCATACATGAGATGTCAAATATGATGGTCTAAGGGATGGGATAGGAGATCTGTTCAAAGGATGCAATGCTCTACCAGATAATTTCCCAAAGTCCAGTGTGATGAAGAAGGTTGCACATGGAGAGGCTTTACAAAATTGGACTTCCACTTCTCTCCTAATTCGTCGCCCGTCGCGGTAGATGAAAGGGGAATTATTAAAAGTTTATAAAATCGGTGTTGATCTGGAGGAGGCCCCGTGATCCACCCTTTTATGTCTGAATTTTTGTTTCGTGTTTTACAATTTTCAAAAAGGAATGGACCCACATTTGTGTGGGTCATAAGCCATATTTTTATTTATTTTAACAAAAGGCCTCCCTTTATTTAAGAAGTTATTTTTTAAATATGATTGTCTAGCATGGTTTATTTTGGTAGCAATAATTTAAACATCTTCCAACTTCATGCCATGTCAAGAGTTAGATGAACAAGGCAAAGGAAATAATCCTACCTGAGATGGATGGTCAAGAGTGGACCAAACTAATCAATTCTGATGCGGAAAAGAGATATCGTGCTTGAAAGATGTTATAGTTTTGTTTCTTGGCATATTTGTAATCTCCTTTATAATAGTATCAATTTTATGATGGGTAATCGCCTAGAAGCCTTTCCTTTCTGTACGAACTATGTTTGACCTGAATTCCCAAGAAAGGGATACGTAGGCGGCCTATGTCGGCTTTGGTCAACCCCTTTGGATAATTTATCCTTTCCCTCTATGTATGAACTACGTGATAACCTGAATTCCCAATAAAAGGGATATATAGGCTGCCTATGTCGGCTTCGGTCAACCAATTAATTTCTTTTGTATATGCTTAGCATAGTCCTGAACTACGTTTTACCTAATTCCTGCTTCAATGGGATACGTAGGCGCCCCAACGGCTTGGTCATATTACCCCAGGAAATAGAAACTGGGGCAGAATTTTTAAGAAGGAATCTTTAAAATTCACAAGAGAAGATCGACGTCCAACAAAGAGAATGAAGATCAGCAAAGACTTCAGATCCACCCGGATTGGTATCATCTCAAACAACTTTAAACTGGGGTAGAAATTTTGAGGAGGACCTCAAAATTTTTATCAAATGTCGGAACGTATTCCAAATCCCCCAGCACCAGAGGCTAAAGTCATGCTTTGGAAGCCACCAACTATAACAAAGTCTGGGTAGACTCAATTTTTGGCTATGATAGAACTACTTGAAAAAATCTTCCAACAATGATCATGAGTTTTGGAAACCATCCATCGAATATAGTCAAAACTACGTGGAAAACATTCGTGAGCTAGTACATGACATGACTGGCAGATATTTTCTAAAAGTTTTACTAAAGTTTTCAAAATTATTTTCAAAAATTTAAGACTATTTTCCAAAAAACTTACGACTCACTTATTTAGTATTTGCCTAGACATCATTTGGGATGGAGTGTCAGGATGGAAGTCCCGATATGGCAGAATGCCCAAGAGATGGCAAGGAGCAAATCAAGGATCGAAGGAGGTCAACATGGAGTAATTTCATTCAAACTAATCATTTTTCTGTGGATGCAGGGTGTAATATACAAAATGAGGGTCTCTTTCAAATATCCCCGAGCAAAGTGGGAGCGACAATAGAGAACTAATACCCAAGAATTGTGTTTTAGGGCAGCCCTAAAAATATGTTTAATGCCCATTTACTGAGGACCTTTTAATTTGTCCATCTCATTTCTTGAGATTGTAGCCGACAAACAAAAGCTCTTTCTTCTTTACACATATCGTATTCAAAAATTTCCTAAAAATAGTCGCTAGTATAAACAACTTTGTGTCTACTAATCGTCTACCTTGAGTATAGGTACATGTAGAAAGCAGGACGCTGACAAATGAAATCAAGTAAAATTACACATCATAGCCGCAAGGCATTGCCTCAATGGCTATTGCATATCATCACCACATTGGCTATTGCATATCATCGCCATAATGGTTATTGCATATCATCGCCACAAGGGCTATTGCATATCATCTCCACAATGGCTATTGTATATCATTTCCACAATGGCCATTCATATCATCGCCACAAGGGCTATTGCATATCATTGCCACAATGGCTATTGCAAATCATCGCCACAAGGGCTATTGCATATCGTCGCCATAATGGCTATTGCATATCATCTCCACAATGGCTAGTGCATATCATCGCCACAATAGCTATTGCATATCATCGCCATAATGGCTATTGCATATCATCGCCATAAAGGCTATTGCATAGCATCACCACAATGGCTATTGCATACTATCGCCACAAGGGCTATTGCATATCATTGCCACAATGGCTATTGCATATCATCTCCATAATGGCTATTGCATATCATCGCCACAAGGGCTATTGCATATCATCGCCACAATGGCTATTTCATATCATCGCCAAAAGGGCTATTGCATATCATCACCACAATGGCTATTGCATATCATCATCACAATAGCTATTGCATATCATCACCATAAGGGCTATTGCATATCATCCCCACAATGGCTATTGCATATCATCACCACAAGGGCTATTGCATATCATCTCCATAAGGGCGATTGTATATCATCGCCATAAGGATTATTTATATCATTGACCCAAGGGCTATTGCATATCATTGCCGCAAAGGCCAAAACATACCATTTCCCCATAAGGCACTCAGTATCTGTTGATGTGCTAGACATAAACGCTGGCGTCGAGGTTATCTCCTTATTTCACAAATAAGCATATGAATGCATCGAGGGTACACGATTTGAAGGGACGCCTTTAAGTCGCTATCCAAGAATGAATGATATATAAGGTTTCCTGGAAATTGATAATTTAAAGGATTATGTATAAGTCATACAATTTGAAATAGGATAGTGTGCAAGATCACCTATGAGTTGATATCCTGTAGCTCATCCGTAAGGCACAACAATATCCTAACCGGATAGTTTTCAAGATCGCCCAAAAATCGATAGTTCAAAGGTTATCCATAAGTCGCAATTAAATCCTTACCGGAGAATATGTAAGATTATCAAATTGATACATCCAACGGTTCTATATAAGCCGCGTCATATCCAAGATCGATTATGTGCAGGTTACCCAAAGACTTAACAATTTGAGAGATTATCTATAAGACATATTGTATCCAAGGTTGGATGATGTGTAGGAACACCTGAAAGATAGCGATTAGAGGGATATCTGTAAGCCATCTCTTATCCAAAGTTGGATAATATGCAATATTACCAAAAAGCTAGAAATTCAAAGGATATTTGTAAGTTGCCTCATATCCAACATCAAATAATATGCAAGATTATCCAAATATTGATAATTTAAGGAAAATTTATAAATCGATCATCGGCTATAATTAGAGAGGTTATCATTCCAAATACAAAAAGTGATATAGGTAACCAAAAGGGTTGCCACTCCAGCACAAGATTACACGGTTGTAGAGACCGTTCTGCATAAAGTATCGCCGATGTCCAAAAGGGCCACCCCACTTTGAAGACAGATTCAACCGATAAATGTCATAATTATACAACAACCAAGAGGGTTTTCTGTTTGTTGTTACCAGTTATTTCATTCCAAATAGGTACATGAAGAGATGACTCCGCTTTTCAGGACACAACTCACACGGAGATATGGTAAAAGACTACTTACATCTTTTGTGAATTATGTTAGTACTAGCACTTTTTGCTTGAGAAATTGTCGAGAGCATCCGAAAGGATGAAAATCTCAAATAAAAACCACAGGTGCGGATGACTCCAAAAAGGATGCAGCACGATGTGGAGCTCTTTCTCAGCAGCAAAATGGGACATAGTATGGAGAGAGATGTCAAACTCTCTAGACGTGAGCTAAATGATGATCACCACCACCATCTAACCACTCCTCTATTAGAAGGCATATGGATATTTGGGATATTCTGGTCTCACCTTTACCACTGGGATGTTTGTTAACTCATACTGAGGGGATCTTTCTTTTTCTTTTTCTTTCAAATTCGGATGGCAACACACATAGGTTTTGGAAATTATGTCCGGGTAGGTTCTTACCTATGGATGTGAAGAGCTCCACGTTCATGGTTAAATGGTTACAACCCTATTTTCTGCAACTTGATCGACTTGTCACCCATCTTAAGACAAAGATTGTCTGAAATAAAAGACTATCTTTTCTACCGATTGAGTCGAACTAGGTGTCTCATCCAACGCCCATATTTCATAAATCTTGGGTACCGTAAATATCTGGTTGTTTTTGATTTATTTGGAATGTAATTTTTTTTACCCTTTTTCAATTGGTCCACCTATTTCGTTGTGTGGGAAAAATCCAACGTTTTGGTACGGTGTAGGTTCAAATAAGAGACGGCGAGAGGGAAAGGATTTTCAAATTTTAAACCCTAGGGTTCCTTTTTTTGAGGATCCCAAAAATACCCTGGTTCTATCCTCTATATAAAAGGCAATAGGAGTCACTAGCTAGGGGTGGGATTTTAGGAGGTTCAGAAATTGGGGACTAGAGGAATGAGAGGTTACCATATTCTATAAGTTTTGAAGTTTTGGGTCGAGAAAAGGGGGGCGGGGGGGGGGGGGGGTTTCTTCTTTTCTTTCCAGGAGATTTTTCTTTTCATTTTCTTTCGTTTATTTTTTTTTTTTTGACATTTTAAGGGGAGTCTTAAAGAGCAAAAATTTCACCAGTTGCCATTAAGGTTTTGAAGTGGAAAAATCCATTTTTAGAGAAAAAATCAGTACATGTCTTTTCTTAGTTGAGTAAACATGGCAACTGTGGAACTGTAGATTTAGCTAGAAAATTTTTTGAAACTATTAATTTGAGTCGAAGTTTCCCGAAGGACTGTTTCCCGATGGTAGCAAATTTGACTGATAGCTCGGGTCCTCGTTTTGCTGCCCTAGAGGAGGTGAACATACTTTTTTCCTTTTAAAAACATCACTTTATACTTCATTCCTTTTCTACTTTTCCCAAAGAAGTAGTTATGTGTTTGTCATGAATGAGGCTGGGATCTGTCTGTTGCATTTGGCTATCATGGCTTCAGGGGTTGTATTTTGACTGTTGTTGTACCATTTCCCTGAAGCAGTGTTCAAGTCATAATTTTAATGTAACCTTTTTGAACATACTATACTAAACTGATGTGGTGGTTTACCTGAGAGCTCGTGGCACAAATCAACGTATACCTCATCAAGGCTTTGCTTTACGCTTGAAATTTTCATCTTTTGCATCTAGAGTCTTGCTACGCTAGGCCGATTGTCCTTATAATCGTTTGATCCCTGATTTTAGCTTTTGTTTTGGTTTCCTCGTTTTTGTAAGCTTTTGCTTAAACCTTGAACTCGTTGTTTAGTTATTTATTCATTGTTGTTTATTTCACATATTGCTTTGGACATCCACTATTTACCTAGATGTCGCCATTTGTTTAATAAGAATAGAGTAAATTTCCTATCTTTAATCTTATGTTTTTTTAGCAGGTTGCATAGCTTAAGTTATGAGTAGGATGTTATTTCTTTTGTTGCATTACTCGGGGTATTTGGTTTATGATGTCATTGGACGTGTTGACTATATCGTATCTTGCCGTCTCATCTCTAAATCATTTTATTTTTGAGTCAAGGGTCTAGCAGAAACAACCTATTCAAGTTGCTATCCCTCTTGCTTCTGTATTTTTGATTCAATTTTGGGTTCATTTGCCTAGAGCTCTAAGAGTTCTGTAAGGCAATTTTCAATAATCGAATGATTCGTGCGTGTTTTATTACCTTCTCTCCCTAAACCTGTGTGTAGGTTCTTGTTTGCAGCTTTCTGGCATGCTTACGTACTATATATATAGTTCAAATAATAATAATAATAATAATAAAAGGAAATGAAGTTGCAAATATAATAAGTTCCTTTGTTTGCTTTGGAAATACAGTGACAAGTTTGGTTATCCTAAATCCTTTTAATAAAGTTGACATCATTATTCCTCAGTTGTTTGCCTTATATTATGAAGACTCCCTTTTGAAATTTGGGTTCCCTTAGTTGCTTAACTGAAAATGGTTACATGTGATGCAGTGGTTTCTCTTTTCTAAACTTTATTACAATATTTTTGCTTATATTTTTTCCAAAGTGCATATTTTTTATACAGACTTGTGGTTATCCATTTCTAATCCTCATTTATTTTTTTTGCATGCACTGTGCACTTTGAGTCCAAAACAGACTCATCTGCCCCCTAGCATTTTCTTCATGGGCCATCAGGGCCCGGCATCTTTACGACAACCACTTTGAAACAAAGACCGAACATCAATCTTATGGCCTATTGGATGCGATGAAATGAAAAGAGAAGCACAGGCTAATAACCCATTTTGATGCGGCTAAGAGATTCAATATCTCACATCTTGTTTCGTCCATTTCTTCATTGTCGTCTTTATTTATGTATTTATTTGTTTCTCACTTGTAGGTCTTTGAGACAAATCCCAAACATCGATCTTATGGCGTATTGGATGCGATGAGATGAAACGAGAAGCACAGGCTAATAACCCATTTTGAAGCGGCTAAGAGATTCAATATCTCACTTGTTGTTTCGTCCATTTCTTCATTTTCGTCTTTATTTATGTATTTATTTATTTATTTTCTTATCTATTCATTTGGTCCTCGAAGCCAAGGTTGTACTTAATACAGGTGGAGCAAGCTCGAGCTAATGGCTCTAAAACATAGAATTAGGACAGGTGGAAGACAGGCTGAAAGCCCAATATCTAGATTAGGATAGGGTTGTCGGATTTGGCCTAATGGCTCAAGTCCTTATGATTCTACCCTTTCCCTTTTACTTCTGCTAATTTGATTTATGTGTTTTCTTGTGAACCTAGTTAAAATCCCTAACTATGTCGCTAAAAACTAGTTTTGCATAAACACCAAAATATTTCTAAAATCGCTTTCTTTTCAAAAACCAATCTATTTTCTAAATTTAGTCAAAAGTCATTTTCAAACAGTCCAGATAACCGCAAGTTAGCAGACGTTTTAGGTTCCTAACACCTTCCTAAAACGTTAATAGGAACCGCTTATCTAGAATCTATAACTTAAAACATTTTTCCTACTTTGAATCGTTTGAAGTAACTTTTATAAAGGTTTCTTAATTCCTTTTCAAAATTAAGTGGCGACTCTCTTCAAAAAATAAAAAATTTTCGCAAAACAAATAGAACAACCACCAATGGTGAAAACATAGCTGGATCTTCTTTTATCATGATCTCCTGCAAAATCAGAATTAACATACCCAATTACTCCATCTCTATTTTGCCCAAACTTTAAAAAAACATCAGCAGCTCCACGCAAGTATTTGAAAATTCACTGAACTGTTTTCCAATGTTCTTTGCCAAGATTTGCCATGTATCTTCTAACTGCACTAATGGCATGAGATAAATCTGGTCGGTAACATACCATCGCATTCATAAAAGACCCGACAGTACTAGAGTAGGGACCTCGAGACATATAGTCATGCTCATCATCTATTTTTCGAGATAAAGTGGACAAGAGTTTGAAGTGAGCTGCCAATGGAGTAATTACAGGTTTGGCATTTTGCATATTAAACCTATGAAGTACCTTTTCAGTATTTCATTTCTGACGCAAGTATAACTTACAATTCTTTCTATCCCTTAGAATCTCCATGCCAAGAATTTTCTTTGCTGCACCTAGATCCTTCATATCAAACTTCTTATTGATCTGAGCTTTGACTTTTACAATCTCTCTCATATCTTTTGCTATAATCAATATATCATCAACATACAAGAGAAGATACATGAATGAACCATCACTTATCTACTTGAAGTTGACACAACTATCATAGCTGCTCCTCTGAAATATATGAGAGGTCATGAAAGATTCAAACCTCTTATACCACTGCTTGGGCGACTGCTTTAAGCCATAAAGAGACTTTTTCAGCAAGCATACATAGTCCTTATTTCCTGAGACTACAAAGCCCTTTGGTTGCTGCATATAGATGTCCTCCTTAAGTTCTTCATGGAAGAATGCAGTTTTGACAACCAACTACTCAAGCTCAAGATTATGCATGGCCACAATACCAAGTAATGCTCAAATCAAACTATGCTTTACTACTGGAGAAAACACATCTATGAAGTCAATACCTAGAACCTGACTGTAACCTTTAGCAACTAGTCTTGCTTTGTACCTAGCATCTTCAACGCTCGATGTTCCTTCTTTTATTTTGAATATCTACTTGCAACGGATAACATTCTTATTTTTAGGCAATCTCACCAGATTCCTTGTGCTATTCTTATGAAGTAATTCTATCTCCTCTTGTATAGCAATCATCCATCAGCCGAAATCATCACGACTAACTGCCTCTGGTAAGAAGAAGGACCTTCACCGGAAATAATACCTTCAGCTACACTCAATGCATAAGTAACCAAATCAACTTCAGCATACTTCTGAGGCGGTCTAATATCTTTTCTGGGCCTGTCTTTAGCAATAGAATACTGTGGCGCCACTGGTACTGAAGAAGAAATAGTATCACTCTGTATCTCCAGGCAAGACTGAGAAGTAGGAACTGGTGCAGACTCTGATCCAATATGCAATTCAACATAGGTTCTTGACTTTTGCTGATTCATGTCACTAAGCTCATATGTGGGTGAAGCACTAGATTCGAAGGGAGCCTAAAGCATATCAGTTTCATCAAACATAACATCCCAGCTAATTATAACCTTTCTGCTTTCTGGACACCAAAACTTATAACCTTTAACACTAGTCTTATAACCTATAAATAATCACTTAACAGATCTAGGTTCAAACTTTCCATTATCAATATGAGCATATGCACTCATCCAAATATCCTCAAATTAGAATAACTAACAGAAGTGCCAGACCATACCTCTTGTGGAGTCTTTTTAGAAATCACAACTGAGGGAGAGTGGTTAATAAGAAAGCAAGGTGTGGAAGCAGCTTTAGCCCAAAAAGACTTGGGTAAAATAGCATTAGAGAGCACACAATGCACCTTCTCCATTATAGTCCTATTTATTCATTCGGCCACACCATTCTGCTCCAGAGTATGACGAACTGTCAAGTGCCTCAAAATTTCTTCAGACTTGCACAAAGCATTAAATTCATTTGAATAGAACTCTAAACCATTATCAGTCCGAAGGAATTTTATATGCTTTCTGTCTACTTTTCAATCATAGTCTTCCACTCCTTGAAAGTAGGCAACAAATTATTATTTTCTTTAGAAAGAATACCCAAACATTTATGGAGTAGTCATCAATAATAGTCAACAAGTAATTAGCGCCTCCTCAAGAAGGTACTCTAGCAGGACCCTAGATATCAGAATGAATGTAATCAAGTGTTCCCTAAGTTGAGTGGATGCCTTTAGTGAATCTGACTCTCTTCTGCTTCCCAAAAACACAGTGCTCATAGAACTTTAATTTGGTAATACTCTGCCCATCAAGGAGTCTTCTTCTCTTAGTTCAGCCATCCCATTTTCACACATATGCCCCAGAAACATATGCCAAAGTTTAGCAATATCACTTTCTGATAGAGAGGAGGTAGAAATAGTTGCATCACCTGTAATAGTAGAGCCTTGCAGGACATACGAATTTGCAGACTTTCTCTGTCTCTTCATCACAACAAGAGAACCTTTAGTAACCTTCAAAACTCCACCTTCAACAGTGTACTTATAATCGTTTGAATCAAGGATACTCAAGGAAATAAGATTTCTCTTTAGTTGTAGGACATACCATACATCACCAAATGTCCTTACAACCCCATCAAAAATCTTGATCCTAATTTTTCCAATTCCAACTATCTTACAAGGTGTGTTATTTCCCATCAATGTAGCACCTTTAGACACTGTCTCAAATATTATAAACCAATCCCAATTATGACACATATGAAACATGCATGCTAAATGAAGAATCCAATCCTCGGAGTTACCATTAGAAACTACTAAGAGTTCTTCTTCACTACCGCCTTCTTCCATAAAACTGGTTTTACCGGACTTCTCTGGTTGGTTTCCCTTTGGTTTTGGAGCTTTTATTTTCTCTCTCTTCTGTATCTTCCAACATTCAAATTTGATATGACCCTTCTTCTTGCAGTAATTACAGGTTTTGTTTCTATTTGTGGATTTTGGTCTATTCCTATCATCACCCCCAGAATTCCTCTCACGAGTCCTTGCTCCTCGAATAATGAGACCATCTCCTTGAGTCTCCGACCCATCACAAGATGCTTAATCTTCTCTTTAGAGAATAATGCATCATAGACTTCATCAATTCTCAGGGTATCACAACTATATAAAATTGTATCCCCAAAGGTAATGTATGATACAGGAAGCGAACACAACAAAATCAACCGTAGATATTCCTCATTGTTCTTAACCTCTAGAGTCTCTAAATTAGAGATAATTTCATTAAATACAGATAGGTGATCCTCCAAGGATGCTCCCTCAAATATGCGATGGGAGTAAAGTCATTACTTGAGATGCAACTTACTTGGTAAGATCTTCGTCATACACAGCGATTCCAGTTTCAACCACAACGCAGCGGGTATGGTCTCCTTCAAAACATCATGTAGAATCTGATTGGATAAATAAAAATGGATCTGAGATAGAGCCTTTCGATCCTTACGTCGTTGGTCCTCGTTCGTCCACAATGAGGGCATCTTCTCAAACCCTAATAAAGCATCATCCAAATCCATCTGTGGGAGCACAACCCGCATCTTAACATTCCATAATAAAAATCTGGTGTTGCGATACAATAACAAAATATCATACTTCATGGTTCCATCCTTGAGAAAACAATCAAACGGGCTTTGATACCAGTTTGTTTTGAATTGGGCAAAAATAAAGCAAACCACAAAAAAAAAGAAAATAAGAACTTACAAATTTACGTGAAAACCCTTGCGGGAAAAACCACGGGCAGAGGCAGAGGCAGAGGCAGAGGATGTTTCACTATAATGAAAGAAGAGGAGTACAATGTGGAGAATAAGTATTTTCTGGATATCCAAAACATCCCACTAAATGCACTTATATAATATGTGCATAAAAAAAAGTCCTAGGCCAAAAAAATATAAAGGTCCACGGGCCTATCGGCCTGATCCCTATGCTACCACCGCAGACCCAATTGAAAATCACAAACATAGGTCACACCGTAAAATTTTTGGGGTCGGATCAACACCATTTAGGTCACAACTATATAACACAACCTTTAACTATCACTACCATTTCGATAGAAAAAGAGAATAATTAATTAGAAATGACAATGAGGCAAGACAAAGGTTAAACGAGATAGGATAGGGCGACAGTTAAACGGGGCAGGACGCGACAAAGCTCTTATCTTTAAAACAGGAAATGGGGAAGGGCAGTTCAAAACTTTGAATTATTTTAAGATGTATTTTAATACATAAATAATGATAGTTCATGTAAGAATACACACACACACACATATATATATATATATATATAATTAAATTAAAGGTGTGAAACTCTTTAAAATAAAGTGACAATTTAGATATATCTTGTATCATAAACTCAAAAAAGAAAATAAGATCAAAGGAATAACAGAGTCTATCAATTGTATAACATTGTCGTACTGCTCCAATTACTATAACCCAAGCATCTACAACTACTTTCATAATTACACGTAAGTTATAAGTCACACAGAAACAACTTTTAACAATTATTTAATTAGTTCAAATTTACCATAAATTTAAACTAAAAAGAATTACCAACATTTGTGGGATTTACAATATTTGCTTCAATAGAAAATACCTCAGCAGTCTTGTGCAACCCCTTTGTAACCAAATAATTATAGATGTACTTGTCTATCCTGAAAATTTTCAGTAGAGAGGCATAAATTATTTATATTAAGGGTGTGTTTGGTATGACAATATTTGTTTTGAAAATAAGTTGGTTTCTTGTATGTAGTATTGTGATTGATAAGTAAGAAAAAAATATGTATATGTAATTTAGTAAGAAAATATATGTAGTGGCGGGAGGGGGTTGGGTGTGGGGCCTCGTAGTGGTAGGAGTAGGATGGTCAAGAGGTAGGGGTTGGGGGTGTTGGGTGGACGAGAGAATACAATAAACATATACTTATAATCTTTTATAAGTTGGTTTCTTGAAGTTTAGTAAGTCAGTAAAGAAAATATTATCTCAAAAGTATTTTATACGTCATTAAGCAAAAGGTGAATAGTTTGAATTTGCCCCTCTACTATTTTAAATTGGTCAATTGTTTCCTTAGCTAAACTTTTGTGTCTATTCATGGCCTTGGAATTAACAAATTGTGTTGTATTTACTCCTACAATTAAATAAGCTCTTGTGTGAATAAGGTCGTTCGGTAAAGTGTATGAAAATAATGTACAATATAGTATATTAATAATATTTGAGTTATTTATACTTGTATTTTTTTTTTGAGGCATCTGATTTAGTTTATTAATAATAACATGGATTGCATAGTTTCTAAAAGAAAATATTTGTTTACAGTGTGTCTTTATTCATTGTAAACATGAATTCTTATAAATATAGTGGAAAGAATGTGGAAATTTTTTTGAGAAACTATTATGTCTTTAGCCATTCTAATGCAGTACTATAGTTCGGCGGGGAAACTTTAGCACATCCTTGGAATAATGCGTCAGGTGTCTTAAGCATTAGAATCCACTGTGTTACTAGTATCATAGATTTAGATGTATTAATAATGCACACCTTAATATCAAATAGAATGTATAAGCATTACTTACATTAGTTATACATAGGATGGGAAAAAAAAGTGGTCCAAACAAGGTATGAGTAATACACAAAGCTAATATATGCACTATTTTTTCTAATGCACACCACTAAACGAAAATGTGTCAAATTATTTGGGAAAAAAGAGTTACTCGTATTTATTCTTTTAATTTATGAGTAAAATTTAGTCCCTTTATTTTTCTTTATTTATCAGATTTCGACTTGACGTAAGGCTTTAAAAAGTAAAGAAGAAATTTGAATTTTATAATTTTAAATAAAATCAATATATGTATAGGATGTACCAAACTGATCTTTAATTTTGTGTTTGAACATGTTATGTAAAAATTTAAAATTAAAAAATATTTTATAAAAAATATCTTTCAAGAAAATGGATTTAAAAAAAAAAATAAAACAAAGGAAGTAATATGAAAACTTCCTCGATAAATAACTTTTTCCACTTTATTAGTATTAAGTATGTAATAATCATGATAAATGAAATTAAAAGTATTTAAAGTTCGATTTCATATGAACAAAATACACTAAAAAGGAAATATATGAAGAACAATTTTGAGTTTAGATAGCTTGATTTATACGACGCACATCAGATAAGAGAGTAGAGAAAATTGAAGGAAAGGTGTCTTTTAAGTCTTGAATGAAGGATTAGGGACATTGACCAACAGATAGGGTCAAACATCATTAGGAAACTTGATTAAGTTAATTGTGGAATTGATTAATATTTTCAAAACTTTCTAATCTTTTCAAAAATACAAATCGACCCAACCCACACCCCTCTTCAATCCAAATCAACCACTCTCTCCTCTCTCTCGATAGTTTCTCTCAACTTTCTTTCAACCAATAGTTCTACAAAATTTCTCCCTTCAACCCCCGATGAAAAATAGTTGGGCTTTGAGTTCCTCTCTTCAATTCAATCAACTTATCTCTCATCCCTCTCTCGACAGCTTCTCTCAACTCTCTTCCAACCAACTGTTCTGTAAATTTCTTATTTCAATCCTCGACGACATCAACATCTGACTATAAATAGTTGAGATTTCAGTTCCTTTTTGACTTCAATCGATGTGACAGCCTTGCTCTCCGGCTATAAAAACTTTGAATTTTTTATCAGTCATTTTCTTCTTTCACAGGTAAAAATTTATGGCCTTTTTCGTTTTTAAGAAAATGAGGAACTTGATCCAAATTCACTTATAGTATTGGTTAACAATTTCAATATTTGTTGCACTAATTTGAAATGCGGTTTGAATAAAATCCTAATTTCTGGTATTTCTTCTCTTCTCTTCTCTTTTCGAAGTGAATTATGATATTTTGTTGTTTGTTGTATTTTTTTGAAGTTTGATTTTTATTGTTTGTGTTTATAAAAACAAAAGTACAATTTGGTTTGATTTGTTTTGTTCTTGTTCTTGGTAAAAATGGTGAAATTTTTGTTTTTTGTTTAACAAAATCTTCCTACTGTTTCCTCCGAAAGATTACCCAACTTTTGCAATATATTAACCATCTGATGTAAAAGATTCATCATATGATGCAACAGATAAACCATCTGATGCACCAGAGGAACTATCAGATTACAATTCTGATGCAACAAATTAATAATCTGATGCAACAACTTTACCATATGTTGCAATAGATTAAGCTTCAGATAAAAAATTTGATGCAACTAACTAAGCATCTGGTTCAATGGAAGAACTATCAGATTAATGATCTGATGCAACAGATGAACCTCCTGTTGGTTAAAATCCTACCAACTCTTCCTATAGGAAAAGTCCAAGACTTGATTTTTCCAACTGATCATTCATTTGCCGCGATAGACGACCCTATGTTGGAAGAAATCTAAACAATATTGACCATTGATAACTATTCCAAAAGATCACTCATGTGTTGCAACAGATGTGTGACCTATTGTATAGACCATTAATCTTTCTCAATAGATGAGTGATATGTTTTGTATTGTCGCAACAGATTACTCAGTCGTTGCTATGAATTATTTAACTATTCCAAAAGATCACTCATATATTACAACAGATGATGTCACAATAGTTTGTGATCTGTTGAATAGACCATTCATCTATCTTAAAAGATGAGTTGTATGTTTTGTATTGTTGCGACAGATTACTCATTCGCTACAACAGTTTGGTTATATGCTACAATAGATCGGTGATCTATTGCAACTGTTATTTTACTATTTTGCCTGTTTGATTTTCTGTTATTCTTTTTAATGATGCATCAATCAATAATAATACATTATTTTATATTTCTATTAATTTGAGATAATATGGTTCCTAAAAGAATAGAAATCGAATCAAGTCTAAGTAAAGGAATAAGTGAAGCAGCTAGGCTACATCCACCACTCTATGAGCTTGCTTTACAAGTATTATCTCAATCAGGAGTAGAATATGATGAACATGGGGAGGAGAAATGTTTCAAAAGAGATGATGTAGATGCTAATAGAACTTCCACCAAAGTGCTGGTCAAAGCCTTCAACATTGATCGTTCTCCTGTGAGAATGCAGTACGATAGTGCCGTATATTTAACGAGTTATTTAGTGGTTAAGTCAGCCATGGGAAAATCTTTCGATGCCTTTAGAAAAATACTTCGAGAATAGAAATTGGATGCTTATTTTAGGACAACTGCTTTGGGAAATATCTTGATTTGCTGGAGGACAACAATGCTCATTTCCAAATGAAAATGGTATATGAACTTCTCAAGTGTAGGTTTATGTATGAAAACAAAGATAAGGTGGATGAGGTATGGATAAATTACTGTGGCATGCCTCTTTGTTTTGGTTTAAAGGAGTTTGCCATAGTTACCGGACTAAAATGTTATCCTCCTTCTCAAGTTATACCTATTCTAACCCCAAAAAAGCACCCTGCACACCCAAAAAAGTCAAAGGCAAGTCGTGTGATCGTGATGACCTGGTGTCCATTGTTGATCCAACCTTTAAAAACAAAAATTTAATAGAAGCATTGAAAGGTAAAGGACTTTAAAGAGACACAAGTAGTCATTGTGCTTGGTTTGGTTTGTACATAATATTCTTTGGGTGAAAGAAGTTAACAACAACATAAGCTTCGGTTTAATAAAGCTCTCCGAGGATCTTGCGGCGTTTAACAGCTATCCATGGGGGTATGAAAGCTTCAAAATGGCTATCAAATATTTGTTAACTCCGTTAGCGGCAAAGACAGTCAACTTATATGGCTTCCCATGGGCTTTCATGGTAAATGTTTCTTTTTTCTATTAGGATATCATTCATTTTTTTTTTGCTCAATAATGGTTTTCGTTTATTGCCGTTATTTCATAGGCTTGGGCGTTTGAAGCCATTCCTTATTTGAGACAACAAGTGAACTATGAGGAAGGAGTTTCCTATCCTAGAATCTTGAGATGGTTGTCGGCCAAAACTCATAAAAATTTAAAATTTCTTGATGTTTTCAACCCCCAAAGGATGCAGTAAGTATAATTATAATTAATTTTTTCTTTTAGTTAATGTTTTTTCTTATAATCTAATCATCATTCTAATATATGTAATGATTTATGTTAGAATGTGCATCTGTCACTAGTTTTGACCAATCGAGAGTTGAAGATGCCATTTTTTCTTACTTTATGGTTTGTGCAAAATTTATCGGACCCTAAGGTCATCGACAGAATAAAAATAGAATCGTTTAGAGCAACAGCCATTACAAGAAAAACAATTTTGGAGGGTGGGCTTGTTGTTCTTAATGGAGCTGTTGGTGGTGGTAGTGGTGCTACTGTTGGTGCTAATGATGCTCCTCTTACAGTATTTAAAGCAAACCATTATCAGTATGATCATACTGGTTATACAGATCCAAGTGAATGTTCTACATGCAAATGTTAAGACTACAGGGCAAAACATGATGTAGTGATTAATGCTATTAATGCATTAACTGCTTTTGTAAAGGAATTGACATCTAAGAGGGGACTTATTCCATCAAAGAAGATTTTAGTTCTATCTGCTCCATTAGATATTAGGTCTAAGAGGAGAAGGAGAGTGATTTCCAGGGCATTATCAGG
This sequence comes from Capsicum annuum, assembly GCF_002878395.1. Lineage (NCBI taxonomy): Eukaryota > Viridiplantae > Streptophyta > Magnoliopsida > Solanales > Solanaceae > Capsicum > Capsicum annuum. The sequence goes on from NC_061122.1 coordinate 13,385,981, forward strand.
CATCCAAAAAACAAAATTGCAACTCTTCTGTCTGCGTGTTGCACTGGGTAACGTACAATGTCCAAAGGAGAGCATCCCAAGCTGAAGAAAGTGAATATATTATAAGTCTTCCAATTGACAAAACAAACAGATACATATCTATTTCAATAGATGATACATCTGCTTAAAATTATCAAACAGATATATACATCTGTTGCAACAATTGACTAACCTGTTGCACCAGATACTTTATCTGGTGCAACATATGTCTCGTCTATTTTAGCAAATTAAACAGCTCTTCGTACAACTTTTATTTGTATCAATAGACGACCTATCTACTGCAACAGATGATTCATATGTTGCAACAGATGGTTCATCCGTTGGAAATTATCACACAGGGTCTTCCACATGTATAAATTTGTCCCAACAGTTGATTTATTGTTGAAACATAAATATAATATGTTTGGTACAATTTAAAATGGGAGAAAGACCTGTTTGATTTGCTAGAAGAGATGAGTTATCCTCTTCTGTTTTGTTGTATCTCCGTGATTAGCATTGACCAATTCTGTCTTTCTAGGTGGATGTAGAAAAAGCTATTGCTGAACAGCATTGACAATATGCTACTCTTTTTATGAAAATATGGAGAACAAAAAGCGCAGAAAATGTAAGCAATCGACAATGAAGATCCACAACAAGTAAAACCGAATTCCATAGCACCGGATGAAGAACAACTTGTTCATACTGAGTAGATCTTTATAGCTTGAGCCTATCAAGGAGCAATCCTTGACAATATACTTAAATTGTTGTTGATGTATTTGTTGATATCTATACCCATAATAATTTTTTTACATTTCATTTATTCGTTGACTTATTTCAACTAATTTATGAAGGCTTTGATTTATTTTATTTCATCTACGAATTTTATTTATTCCTTAAATTTGAACTTATTAATTGAAAAGGAATACAAGATTCAAATATTGTTACATATAATGTATCTGTTGCAACAGACAACACATCTATTGGAAAATTCGCATAGATCTAGACATATGTTACAACAGGTAGGTGATCTATTGGAATTTATCAAACAGGTCTTCCCACTATTGCAATCGATGGACTTTAGATAAAAACATCAAGATAATGCAACAGATGACACATCTATTGAAAAAAAGCAAATTTAGATATATGTTGTAACAGATGGACTTTATCTATTGCAATAGAAGACACATCTATTAGAATAATCGAATAGATTTATACATATGTTGCAACGGGTAGGTTATCTGCTGAAATTTATCAAACATGTCTTCCCATTGTTACAACAATGATGAACTTTAGATAAAAAGATTGAGATAATGCAACAGATGACCAACCTATTGCAATAGATAAACTATATGTCAGAACAGGTAGGATAACTATTACAATGAATGGAGAATCTGTTTCATTATAAAAATTCAACTTTTGTTTGACATAAAAAATTACCACTACGTTTAAAAAGGTTAAAGTGAATTGAAATAAAAAAGGCGCAACTCATCGACGGTGTTCAGTTCAAAAACCTAAAATAAAATAAGCATTAAGTAGACATGTTAATTTTAAAGACGTAAAATAAAATAGGCATCAAATGTGTTAGTGTCAGTCCTAGCACATTTCGCTGACTTGCCATCACTTGGCCCCCAACGGTAATTTTTTTCACCCTTTGTCTTATATATTTATCTTCCTACTAAAATTTAACCCTAAATTCCCAAATCTTCTTTTTCATCGTTATCTTCTTTTATCTATCCAAATTCTTCAAATTATTACTTTCATTTTTTCCAACAAACCTTGACAATGTCGAGCGCATCATCCACTATTTTTTGTGATAAAGATTTTAGATATTGTAAGTGCGGTCATGAAGCTCTTTTAAATACTTCTTGGACTCAACAAAATCCAGGTCGTAGTTTTTTTACTTATAAAATTTCAAAGGTAATATTTTTTTATTAAATTAAATGATTAATTATTGACTTGTAATTATTTTATAATTGTGTTCTCTTTTTTATAGAAATTGGGTGGATACGATAATTTTGATTGGTATGAAGAACGACACCCTTCACAAGCAAATCATGTAATCTGGGGTTTGTTAAACAAAGTCAAGGCTTCTGAAGAGAAACAAAATAGGGCAAATTGTTGTCGTTATTGCTACTGGTTTGGTGTTGTTGGGCACATGGATATTGAAGCCTAATTGCTGAAATTTTCATGGTGGTATGTATTTGCTAATGTTTTATTGTCGACGAGCACATGAATATTGTAATACCTAGGAAAATTTTTCGTTGAAATATTGTGCGTAAACGTGTTGGGTTCTATCTTCTAGAATGAATTATAAATTTTTCTTGCAAAATATCTTAGATTATGACCCACCATTGCGTAGAGTATCAAATAATCTTTCCAACGATATGTGTATCATCCAAAACGGACATCCGAGCGACGAGTTATGAACATTCCGATCGAACCTTGAATAGTAGTGAACAGTAAAACATGCAGGAAAAAGTAATTTTCTTTACAAAGGCAAGATTTTTATTTGATTTTTATGAATTTAAAGCATAAACCCATATCTTATGATGATTATTATAAAATCTTGATGTTTATGATTTCGAAAGATGAATTTACATGTGTGGTGATATAAAGCATAAATCTTGAACGATATTTATCATGATTTTGATATTTGGGTCGTGAATCCCCATTGGAAATTGTATTTTTTTTAGAAATGTGTGTTATAAGCACGTTGATGTTGAATATTTGAGATATTTTGAATGATTTGACCTTTTGGTCTTAATGGAGTTGTTTTGAACTCGAGTGTGAAAGAAATCCACAACATGGTTGATTTTGATAGATGAGAAGCATGATGGCTCCCGGTGTATATTTATATATTACTGAAATTATTTTGTTATGGATTTTCTCTGAAATAATCTTTGCTATGTTCGGAAGAAATCTTTAGCACCGAGTGGGAGGTATAAAATGACCTAACTTCCCTAGAACTACGTGCCCCTGTAGGAGTGAGCCTGAGGCTGATTTATATAGTGATCACTAGTTTGTATGGATTTGATATCGATAGTCCAACTACGATGGCAAGGACAGGACAGCTCTCCCCAATGTGGGTTGTACGTTGGACTCTATGTAGCTCACATGATTTATGTCGGTTATAGGATCTCCCAGTGTGTGTGTGTTTCCTTGTGTCTATGATGAATGGTTAAGTGATTTGAAAGTGGAATTGTGAAAGTTATTCTTTTGAAAGATTTAAATGATATTTATATTATGAGAATTAATATTCTTGATGAACTGAAAGTGATTGACAAATTTTATGATGACTCACATGTGTTATTGTACTTATTTCATCCTCTCATGATTATGATGTTTTTTATTCGGGCTATGTGAGTATTTCATACATCCTGCATATTTCTTATAAATATTTATGATGATGATGTTTATACAACTGCATACACCCCCATATACTCAGTTCCTTTCCATAGTACTGACCCACATCTTCGGATGTGGGCTGCATTTTCTTGAAATGTAGGTTCAAGTGCTCAGTTCCAGGTTCAACAGTGATTCTTCGGGCACGCTGTTCTACATCCTCTGTTGTGGTGAGTCCTCATGTTTCGAGGCCATGATGTCTGATGTTTGTTTCACAGAATTGTTTGTATTTGATAACTGAGTATAAGTCAGTTGGGGCATGTCTCAATGGCTCGCTGGTTTTATTGATTTTCTTAGAGGGTTGTCAGACTAGTATAGATGTTGGGAGTTGACTAATAAGTCGTATTTTGTTATCTTTCTGAAATTCTTTAATTCTTGGATGATGATTACTCTGTTGATATTTGAGGGTTATTTATAGAAACTCCATTGATTTGTGTTGAACTGAATGAAAATGGATCAAAGGGTTAGCTTGGGGCTACTCGTAGCCTTAAGTACCGTGTGACGCTCCGAGACCCATTTTCTGGGGTGTTATAGATATTCAAGTGTAACTGTTGGAAAATATCAAAAATATTTATGCATATGTTGTAAAATTTAGGTCATCTGTGGAAATTATCAAACAGCTCTTCCCACTGTTACAACAGATTAGACTTAGATTATTAGATTATGCATAGAAATTATCAAACAAGTTTTTCTACTGTTGCAATAGACTAGACTTAGATTATTAGATTATTCAAACAGGTCTTCCCACTGTTGCAACAGATTGACAATCTAATCTTTTGCATTACAAAAAACTCAACTTTCATCAGAAAAAATTATTTCCACAACATGTACATGTAATAAAGTGAAGGGTGACTTGAAATTAAAATTTTCTATTTTAAAGGCTTTTCTATTGACACAAGCTTCAAGCGTCCAGTTAGTACCCCTTAAGCCCAGACTTCTTGCAGGTTTGCTACAGTATTGTCCCACAAAAAAGTCGTTGGCTCGGCTATTTATGTGCCGGTCAGCAAACATTCGATGTATGCAAAAGTGTGCGAGCCGCTCGCTTTAGCGGCATCATCTTTTAGAAGGATCATTCCACTATTTCGACCTTCAAAATCCCATGATTTCTTCATCAACACTTCCTTTGGCAAATGATTCATCCATTTACTTTCCCTCAACAAGATGGGCAACAGCACCATCAGTGTCTCCACGAGGAGGAAAAGATCGATATCATTGATAAGAGGTACGTTAGAGTCATAAACATTGATCTTTCCCTCCTCGGGTAGTATCTTAATAGCCCAATAATGTATGCCATTCACACTAATGACTATAAGAATCCTTTTTGCCTCGGTCCAGCTCTTTCCATGTGGATTTGGCCTATCCCCTCTAACATATCTTAATGTTTCTTTTTCATCTAAGACCAACATAGGAACTAGGAAATCAAGTCCCACGCCAAGGGCTGACGTCTCTCCATTGTGTTGATCTTACTTATCCTTGAGCTTCTTGCAGAAGTCGAGGTCCATTATTCTATCGGCAGCGTCATAAGCTTCCCAATACGTTAATTGCCTTTTCCTAATAAGGTGGAGAATTATGTCAACATGCTGTGGGATAAGAAGTCAATTTTTAAATAGGTTAGTAATTGTAAAGATGCAACAGATGGTCCATCTGTTGCATAGAGTTCTCTGAATCAATAATCCAACGCCTATGCAATAGATGGATAATAAGTTGCAACAGAACCACAACCAGTTGCACCAGTAAAACCAGCTATTGCAATAGATGTGAAATCTGTTGTGTAGATTCTTCTTCATGGGGTAGATTAGAAGGGCTAGGTTAGGAAAAGTAAACTGACCTTGTCCTCATACGGCATACACATATCAGTCATAGTCTGGAAGTCATGAGGGGAAAAGGGAGGCCTAGGGTAATCTGGTGCGCCTGGTTTGGAATTCATGGCCTGTCGCAGACCCCTCTTCTCTTTGGCGCCAAGTTTTACGTATATTTCCACCTTCTTTACTGGTCCCTAAACTTCAACAGCTTATGGAGAGGGAGGAATTGCAATTTCTTTTGATTTCCGAGCAGAGAGTACGTCTCTAATTGCTCTTTTCTTTCTCCTAACTAATGTTTTAGGAGTGTATGACTCCCTTACCTTCTTGGATGTTATGACACACCTCTTGGATTTGAATTACTCGATAGCTTTAGAGATAGCCTCTACTTTTTCAAAGAGTTTATCCTATCTATCCTTGCACTCATCGCATTTGCAATGAGAACACGAAGGTGAAGAGGGGTGAGAGGGACCTGTTTAAGGGCAAAAAGGGGTGTTTTCAAACATTCCTATTCTTTGGTAGCAGCATCAACATGTCTTCCACCAACACCAACAACTCCACCAGAAGAAACATCCGGATCTGCATTAGTAAAAGATTGGTCATGAAAAGCCTTAACATTAGGCTGACCTTTCCTAACTGCTCTTCTTATGGCTGTTGCTCCGGCCAATTCCTTCTTTATTAACTCCACCGTTGGGTCTTCAATAGTATCAAAATGACCAAGAGTAATATAAGAAGTCATCACCCACTCCTCCTCAGTAGGTACGATCCTTGGATGTACAACCTATGAAAAAGAAAAAAAATACAGATGCATTTAAATCATAAAATGTAATAATTTTCACAGTTAGGCTACATTTTATAAAAAAAGACCCATCTGTTGCATAGTTTGCAGTATATGGTTAAAATCCATTTGAGTTTAGTTCAGAGAAATAGAGCAACACATCGATAATCTAGTGCAAATTATCAATCATCTATTGCAACAACTGCATAAGATGGGTAATCTGTTATGCAACAGATGATTTGTACATTGCAATAGATGAACGATATGTTGTCCGATTAAACACCTATTGCATAATTTGTAGTAGATGGTTAATCTTTTAGGAGTAGGGTTCAGAGAACCGAAGCCACAGATGGTTAATATGATGCAAGATATACCCCATCGCAATATATTTCCCATCTGGTGCATCAGATATAACATTTCATACACCAGATATAACATCTGTTCAACAAATTTCTTATGTTTGAGTAGAATTATTTTATTTGAAGAAGATGTATTGTATCATCCAGAAGGTTAAAGAGATCAGCCTCCTTTATATTGGTGTTGCTCTTTGCAGCCAACCACCTAAACATCCTTGGATGAGAAACCTCATCTGGGTAATCCATTAATTGCTTTCGGAGGAGAGGAATGGCTTCAAATTCCCAAGCCTAAAAAGTGTAAACAAGAAGAAAGCAAAAAAAAATCATAATAACTATATTCAATATAAATTAATGGATGAGTAAACTTAGTGATTAATTTTACCATGAAAGCCCAAGGAAAGCCGTATAATGTGGTCCTCTTTCTCTTTTTGACTCTTCAATTCCTCCTCTTTCTCAATTTCATTTTCTTCATCACCATCTATGGACCCTTGTCCACCGCCCTTAACGTTGTTTTCATATCTCTCCTCAGCTTCACTTTTCCCTAACTGAGATTGTTCAGGAAGCTCCTCTAAATCTCTCTGTAATGTAGCCTTTTTTTTGAGTGGTCAGACGTTGATCTACTTTCACTTTCTTTTCTTTTGGGAGACATGTTTTTCCTACAAACAAAGAAAAACAAAAATTACATTATATTTTATGTGAGTGCCATTATTTACATATTTTAAGAGTGGTTAGGTGGTCTTTGATGGAATTTTCTACTACCTTCAATTAAAATATACCATAGCCCATATACTACTCTCTGTTGTTGTTGTGGTCGTTTCTTCCACTGCTTTGGATTGGGTTATTGGCGCCCTAACCCAATAACCCAATTGAGTATCGTTTGCCCCCTAATTGAGTATAGTTTTGTTTCGGGAGTATTCCTTTGAATTTCTGTGAGCCTTGTATTTTCTTGCTGCTGCTTGGATACTACCGCCGTGTATATCTGTATATTTTCCTATACTTTCATGTAGTTGTGGCTGTGAGCGGTAATGGGTGGATAGGGTCATGTCCGAGGGGGTAGGGCATGGGGCCGTGGTGGGGGCGGGGGATGAGGAGAAGGCGGGAGTGGGAGGGAGGTCAAGGTTTGGCCGCGGAGGGGGGGGTAGTAGAGGGCGTGACGGTAGGCTGAGGGTTGGGTCTTGGAATATAGGGACCCTTCAGAGTAAGTCCACAGAGCTTGTGAAGATTCTTAGGAAGAGGAGGATCAACATTGCGTGTGTCCAAGAGACCAAGTGGGTAGGGTCTAAGGCTAGAGATGTGGATGGCTACAAGCTGTGGTACTCTGGGAGCGACAGGCGTAGGAATGGAGTTGGCATCTTAGTAGATGAAGAGCTTAGAGGGCAGTTAGTGGAGGTGAAGAGGATCAACGATAGGTTGATGACTATTAAGTTGGTCATTCGGGGGTTTACCCTGAATGTGTGTAGTGCTTATGCGCCGCAAGTGGGATCGGAGGGGGAGGAGAAGATGCGGTTTTGGGAGGCTTTGGAGGAGGTGGTGAGAGGCGTGCCTAGTTCGGAGAAGATTGTTGTAGCAGGGGATTTCAATGGGCACATCGGGGTGCTACCGGGAGGCTTTGGTGATGTGCATGGTAGTTTTGGTTTTGGGGAGAGAAATGAAGAGGGGGCGACCCTATCGGAGTTTGCGAGGGCCTTTGGGCTGGTGATGGTGAACTCGGGCTTCCCGAAGAAGGACGAGCACCTGATCAACTTTCGAAGCGCGGTAGCCAGGACTCAGATTGACTTTTTGTTGCTTAGGAAAGGGGATAGGGCATTGTGTAAGGACTGTAAAGTCATCCCGAGTGAGAATCTTTTGACCCAGCATAGGCTCTTGGTTATGGATTTGGGTATAAAGAAGAATAGAAAGAGGAGGAGTAAGGAGTGTAGACTGAGAATTAAGTGGGGCGGCCTGACGCCAGTGAATGCGTGGTAGATAGGGGAGAGGTTGGCGGGAATGGGGATGTGGGAGTGTAGCGGGGACGTGGATAGTATGTGGGACAGGGCGGCAAGGTGCATCAGGGAGAATGCAAGTGAGGTGTTGGGTGTTTCTAGGGGCCGGGCCGGGCAGCATCGGGGGGATTGGTGGTGGAATGAAGAGGTGGAGAAGAAAGTGGGGACCAAGAAAGGGGCGTATGCTAAGTTGGTGGAAAGTAAGGACGAAAAGGAGAAGCGGGTAAACAGGAAAGAGTACAAGCTATCGAGGAAGGAGGTGAAGTCAGCAGTCACGGCAGCTAAGACGGCCGCTTTTGAGAGCTTGTATGTAGGGTTACAGGGGAAAGGAGGGGAGAAAAAGTTGTTTAGACTCGCTAAGGCTAGGTAGAGGAAGGATCGTGACCTCGATTAGGTGAGGTGCATTAAGGGTGAGGACGGTAGAGTGTTGGTGGAGGACGGCCACATTAAGAAGAGATGGCAGTCGTATTTTCATATGCTCTTGAATGGCGAAGGGGATAGAGCTATTGTGTTAGGGGAACTGGAGCACTCAGAGAAATGTCGGAATTTTGGCTATTGTAGACGTTTTAAGGTAGAAGAGGTTAGACAGGCTGTCCGCAGGATGCGAAGGGGTAGGGCGACGGGGCCGGATGAGATACCGGTGGAGTTTTGGAAGTTCGTTGGAGAGGCTGGTGTAAGGTGGTTGACTGGATTGTTTAATGAAATCTTTAGGATGGAAAAGATGCCCGAGGTGTGGAGGTTGAGTACCTTGATCCCTCTCTATAAGAATAAGAGGGACATTCAGAGTTGTAATAACTATAGGGGGATTAAGTTATTGAGTCACTCTATGAAGATCTGGGAGAGAGTGGTCGAGGAGAGGCTGAGGCGGATAGTGTCTATTTCAAAAAACCAGTTCGAATTTACGCCCGGTCGCTCGACGACGGAGGCAATCCACCTGGTACAGAGGTTGGTGGAGAAGTATAGGGAGAGGAAGAAGGATCTGCACATGGTGTTTATCGACCTGGAGAAGGCTTATGACAAAGTCCCCAGGGAGGTGCTTTGGAGATGCTTGGAGGTGAGTGGAGTACCGCTGGCATATATCAGAGTAATTAAGGATATGTATGATGGAGCAAAAACCCAGGTGAGGACGGCGGGAGGAGACCCAGAGCATTTCACTGTCCTGGCAGGATTGCATCAGCGATCTACCCTTAGTCCCTTTTTGTTTGCGTTAGTGATGGATGTGTTGACGCGGCGTATTCAAGGGGAGGTGCCGTGGTGTATGCTTTTTGTAGACGATGTAGTTCTGATTGATGAGACTCGACGGGGTGTGAATGACAAATTAGAGGTGTGGAGGCAAACTCTTGAGTCTAAAGGGTTCAGGGTGAGCAGAAACAAGACAGAGTATGTGGAATGCAATTTTAATGACATGAGGTAGGAGAATGAGGTAGTAGTAAAGCTGGAAGCACAGGAGGTATGTAAGAGGGAAAAGTTCAAGTATCTTGGGTCCGTGATCCAGAGTAACGGTGAGATTGACGAGGAAGTCTCGCACCGTATTGGGGCGGGATGGATGAAGTGGAAACTAGCGTCGGGGGTGCTGTGTGATAAGAAGGTGCCGCCCAAGCTTAAAGGCAAATTCTACAGGGTGGTAGTCCGTCCAGCCTTTTTTTATGGAGCGGAGTGTTGGCCAGTTAAGAACTCCCACATCCAAAAAATGAAGGTGGCAGAAATACGGATGTTGCGCTGGATGTGTGGACTGACTAGAGGGGATAGAGTTCAGAATGAGACTATCCGGGAGAAGGTTGGTGTGACTTCAGTGGAGTGCAAGATGCGGGAAGCACGATTGAGATGGTTCGAACACGTGAAGAGGAGGGGCATGGATGCCCCGGTCCATAGGTGTGAGAGGCTAGCGTTGGATGGTTTTAGGCGGGGTAGGGGTAGGACGAAGAAGTACTGGGGTAAGGTGATTAGGTAGGACATGGAACAGTTCCAGCTCACCGAGGACATGACCCTAGATATGAAGGTCTGGAGGACGCGAATTACGGCAGAGGATTAGGGCCAGTTTGGGGTCGCTAGTGTAGGGAATTACTTGGTGGGGGTTTTTATTGTTGTTATGATTTCGTGTTCTGTGTTCCATGTTTTATTACGAATCTATGTGTTTTCCTTTGCTTTCCTCTGTTTTATATTACTTATGGGTGCCGTATTAATGTTATGTAATCTGTTTCTGTGCTTTACTATGTGTTTGTGTGGTATCTCGTGCCTTGAGCCGGGGGTCTATCGGAAACAGCCTTTCTACTTCATCAGAGGTAGAGGTATGGACTGCGTACATCTTACCCCCCCAGACCCCACTAGGTGGGAATACACTGGGTTTGTTGTTGTTGTTGCTGTTGTTGTTACATTATAGTTTATGTATACATAGATTTTAAAAAATACAAGTACCATGAATACTGACACACCAATAGCCACCACCACAAAAACCACCAACCAATGCCAACAAATAAACAAACACTATGAATACCGACACCACCACAAATACCACCAAGCAATGCCACCACCGGTGCCCTTACTACGACCACAAACACCACCACCACCACCAACACCAACACCATCCAACTATACGATGAAAGTCAATGAAACACTACGACAGAAACTAGGGATTTATCGAGTTCTTCCTATGATTTTACCATCAAAACTTTAAATTGTAAACCCATTCTCGAATATAATACAACTAAAAGATTTATTTTTCATCATTGACTTAAAAGCCCTTATTTTTTTAGAAAAAAACAAATATAAAGCTTTTCTCAAACTCTGTTGCCTACAAAGAAAAAGAAAATGACTGATACTAGCAAGAATGATGTCAAAAATAACACCTATATGGTCGAAATTGAGAAGAAAGCAATCTGTTGTTGAGGGTTGAGAAAATTTGTTGAGTATTTGTTGTCTGTACTGTATTGTTGAGTGAGAATGAGAGAGAAAGAGCTCGACCTCGAGATTTGAAATGATGAAACATTTTGTATGGGTTGATTTGTATTTTGTAAAAGAATCACAAATAGTTTCAAAAATGTTAATTTAGTCCAAAATGATCTTAATTATTTTTAAAATCATAAAATATATGCGTAATTTTTAAAATCATATAAAAATAATTGAAGTTGTAGTTGACCGAGTACTCTAGGAGGTGACCTTGTGAAAACTTACACCTGGTCCTAGATTAATCAATTTAGGAGTATAACATATGAACTCAATTGAAATTGTAAAAAAAAAATGTTCAACATGTTGCATCAGATTTTTCATTTGTTGTAAATTATCAATCAGATTAGGTAATAACAGATTACGAATCTGATGTAAATTATCAAACAAATTAATTCATCTGTTGCAATAGATTACCCATCTATTGTAAATTATCAAATGAATTGTCATACGTCACAACAGATTACCCATATATTATAAATTATCAAATAGGTGCTGCCATATGTTGTGGCTGACCTATGAGAACTCACCCCTAGTCCTAGATTAATCGATAGTTTACCCTATGAGAACTCACCCATAGTCCCATATTACTAAATTAAGGTATTAGTACCCTAATCCTAGATTAATCAATTAAGGTATTAGTCTAACATATAAGGTAGTAAGAATCGGTTCGGGTTAGAGTGATCAATCACCAACTTTGGTTGGGAGAAACGCAATACCGTTTCATCATACAATTGACAAAAGACTCAATTGAAGTTGTATTTGACCCTATGAGAACTCACATTAAATTAAGGTATTAGTATAATATATGAACTCAATTGAATTATATATAAAAAATTGCTCAACCTGTTGCAACAGATGTCTTTTCTGTTGGATCAAATCAAATAGATTATGTAATCTGTTACAACATATTACAAATCTGTTGTAAACTATCAAACAGATTAAGTCATTTGTTGCATCAGATTACCTATATATAAACAGAAAGCTCTGTGAGTCCACTTTCCAATGAGATTAGTTTCATCCATCTTGTCTACTGGGGTAAAAAGTTATGGTCGATCTACTTCAGCCTATCAAAAGTGAATTTTTAGGTCAAGTTCAAATGATCATAACTCCTCGTACAAAATGATCTGGGTGAGATACTATATATCAACAGAAAGATATGAGAGTCCTCTTCCTAATGAAATTGGTTTCATCCAATTTGAATATCGAATTAAAATTTTACGGTTGATCTACTTCAAACTATCAAAACAGTCCAACAAAGGACAGATTTGAGAATTTTTTTAATTTTTAGGGGCATTTTGGTCATTCTCCCTCACCCAAAATCCGCTCAAACCCTTTAAAGCCTATTAGAAGCATTATATGTTATATTTCATCAAAATTCCTCCAAAAGAAAACCCTAAGCTCCTACATCCAACTTCAAGAGCCTCCAATGTTCACCATTAATTCTGCAAATTTATTCAAGATTCCAAGTTCCTAGTTCAAGAACTCCAAGAACCATCATTTAAAGGCACGATTAAAATTTCAAAAATGAGTATCGATCTAAAGTTCATCATTCAAGGTATATGGGGTTTTTCAACAAGAACTCTCTTTCGTTCTTGTGCCCAAAAGTAAATTTCTTTACAAAGGCATGATTTTTATTTAATTTTTATGAATTTAAAACATGAACCCATATCTTATTATGATTATTATGAAATCTTGATGTTTATGATTTTGAAAGATGAATTTACATGTGTGGTGATATAACGCATGAATCTTTAACGATATTTATCATGATTTTGATATTTGGGTCGTGAATCCGGATTAGAAATTATGTTTTTTTTAGAAAGTGTGTGTTATAAGAACGTTGATGTTGAATATTTGATATATTTTGTGAATGATTTGTCCTTTTGGTCTTAATGGAGTTGTTTTGAACTCGAGTGTGAAAGAAATCCACAACGTGGTTGATTTTGATAGATGGGAAGCAAGATGGCTCCCGATGTATATTTATATATTATTGAAATTATTTTGTTGTGGATTGTCTTTAAAATGATCTGAGCTAAGTCCGGGAGAAATCTTTAGTACCGAGTGGGAGGTATAAAGAGACATTACTTACCTAGAACTACGTGCCCCCGTAAGAGTGAGCCTGGGGCTGATTTATATAGTGATCACTAATTTGGGTGGATTTGATATCGATAGTCCTACTCCGATGGCAAGGATAGGATGGCTCTCCCTAATGTGGGTTGTACGTTGGACTCCATATAGCTCACATGGTTTATGTCGGTTATAGGATCTCCCAGTGTGTATGTGTGTTTCCTTGTGTCTATGGTGAATGGTGAAGTGATTTGAAAGTGGAATTGTGAAAGTTATTCTTTCGAAAGTTTTCAAAGATATTTACATTATGAGAATTGATATTCTTGATGAACTGAAAGTGATTGAGAAATTATATGATGACTCACATGTGTTATTGTAATTATTTCATCCTCTCATGATTATGATGATTTTCTTCGGGCTATGTGAGTCTTTCATACATCCTGTATATTTCTTATAAATATTTATGATGATGATGTTTATACAACTGCATACACCCCTATATAATCGATTCCTTTTCATGGTACTGACCCACATCTGTGGATGTGGGCTGCATTTTTTTGGAATGTACGTTCAGGTGCTCAGTTCTAGGTTCGATAGTGATTCTTCGGGCACACTGGTCTACATACTCTATTGTGGTGAGTCCACGTGATGTCTGATGTTGGTTTCACAAAATTGTTCACATTTGATAACTGAGTATGAGTCAGTTGGGGCATGTCTCAATGGCTCGCTGATTTTATTGATTTTCTTGGAGGCTTGTCAAACTTGTATAGATGTTGAGAGTTGACTAATAAGTCATATTTTGTTATCTTTCTAAAATTCTTTTATTCTTAGATGATGATTACTCTGTTGATATTTGAGGGTTATTTATGGAAACCCCATTGATTTGTGTTGAACTAAATAAAAATGACTCAAAGGGTTAGCTTGGGGCTACTCGTAGCCTCAAGCACCCTGTGACTATCTGGGACCTATTTTCCGGGGCGTTACAAGTAGCTTACCTACATATGAGTATATTAATTCCTTACCACTTATGGATGATCTACATGTTGTGTGAGTGGATATAATAGTTGATCTTGTGGATGACCGAATCGACTCTTCTAGTGTGATCGATTTGTGTCCACCTAGTGTTGAAGATATTGTGTTGAATGAAAGTACATCATCATATAAAAATTGTGTTGATCAACTTATGTGTAAAATTTGCCCACCACTTTAGAATATATGTGATATGATTAAGGAATCTCAAGTGATTGAAGAATTTAAAGATGTTGGTCAAGGACAAAGGAGTGAACCCGTGAGCCTATGTTGTTGTAAAGATTCTAATGTTTACTTGGCTCATAGGGTTAATCATGTGCTTGATATATCTTTGAAAAATGATTTTGCTTGTACTCATTTGCATGACACCTCACCCGTGCTTGAAAAATATGGCGACTTGAATTGTGATCCCTTTGATGTTAATGGTGGTTTATGTCTACTCGAGGATCGTAGGGAAAATGTGTCATTATCTCTTTGGGGTGTTGCTCATATCGGTGCATCCATGTTTGACATACTTGTATTTATGTTATGTGAACCACAACTTGAGGATGCCAAGTTGTATTCTTGTTTGTGAAGGGTCCATGGATGTTAAAGACTTCTTGTCACCTTCATGGGTTTGGACAAGTTAAAGTATCTTATGGGACTCTTAGGAGCGTGCTTCACATTATTTGTAGAAAAAGTTTAGTTTTGGGGCAAACTACTTGCCTTGGATTGGATTGTTGCATGGTAGTTTACCTATTCTCCCTATTTTTTATGACTCCCTTGATGGAATGCCTTCCCTCGGTAAATGGTTGGAAGGAGAGAGGTCCTACATTATTGCAACGTCCCTTTCTCTCATTGTGCGTTCCTACTTGTGAATACATCTTAGATAAGAATTGTGTCTTTGGTGCCTTTCTTCACTACCTATATTCATATGATGTTATTCATGATGTTGTTGGATATACATCGTATGAGAGGCGTATTCTCGATTTTTGTCCCTTAATTCTTGATGTTTATCCGAACCCTTTTGTTTGTGATGTTGTACAAAAGCTTTTCATAATTAGCACAAAGGATCCTTGGTTGTTCTTCAAGTATGTAAAATCGTGGCATGATAGTGCTAATTGTTTATTTTGCTAACCCTAACCCTCATCCTCATGCCATGAGGATGTGTACTTCTTTGTTGCATCTTTGATTTTCCAAGGTACAGATTCGAGGTCGAATCCTTTTCAAGAAGGGGAGGATAATACGAGTACGATCACATAAATTGACTTATGACGACGTAAGTTAGACCCGAGGCTTGGTGTGTGAAATGAAATGCAAAGGATCACCTAAATGGACACCAATATAGTTCACTACAAACACTAAATGGGCCAAATCAGTCTACTACAGATACTAGAGAGGTGCCCCTTCACTAAGGGGCCTTTTGGTCATTTTACCTATTATTTGTAATACATTATAAGTAGAATAATGTAGGGTTTCATTAGGGAGAATTTGATGAATATTATTAGTTTATAACACTTGAAACATTTCCTCTGTAAAGAGAGAATACCACCAACCCAAAATTGTAACTAGGGAAATCAACTTGAGTGTGGAATCGCTCGTATTGGATTCAAGCTTGGAATTGTTGGATGCTTGGGAGATCAGGGTCACTACTGTGCCAACGTAAGAGTTAGGTATTTGATGTGTGTGATGTTAAAGGTCCAAGAGTGGAATAGGCCTTTGGGTTGTTAATATTATACCTTCAATTTGTCTAACTATCTATCCTTTTGTTTCTTTGTAATTGTGTAGTAGTGTTGATGTTGTAACCATGTGTTTGTGTTGTTAATGTAGAATACGAAATTAGTTTGTTGTTTATCTTTTCTTGTTATGTTGCTACTGTTTTGGTGTTATTACGCCATTGTGCCTTGTTTTCTTCTTGTTGGTACTGAATTCGAGAGGGGTCACCAAAAGAGGTCCTCGGTTTCTTGGATAGTGGACTGATTTTGGTGTTTGTTTCATGTTTGTCTTGTCTTTTGTGTATCACATGCTGTGGGCCGAAAATCACCAAGGGCGTGCCGAGGAGTCTGGAGAGCATCCTAGTGTGATCCATTTGAGTGGGCGGGACTAGTTGGGTAGTCAAACAGGCTAAACAATGCAAACAGAGCATTTTCAGGCCAAATCAGTGTGCTACAGCCCACGATTTTGGGGGTAAACTCGGGGTCCAGGCGTGTGTCGGCCGAAAATCATATAAGGCATGCTAGGGAGGCTAAAGGTCATCTAAGTATGGTCTTTATGTGTGGGAGGGCCAATTTCGGTT
This sequence comes from Capsicum annuum, assembly GCF_002878395.1. Taxonomy (NCBI): domain Eukaryota; kingdom Viridiplantae; phylum Streptophyta; class Magnoliopsida; order Solanales; family Solanaceae; genus Capsicum; species Capsicum annuum. Next base: position 13,402,633 of record NC_061122.1, read on the forward strand.
GTCAAACAGGTAAAACAGTTCTAACGGGGCATTTTTAGGCCAATCAATGGGCTATATCCCACGGTTGTGGGGTGGGCCCCAGGTACAGGTATGCTATTGGCCAAAAATTGCCTAGGACGTGTAAGGGAGGCTAGAAAGCATCCTAGTATGGTACGTTAATATGGGAGGGGTCATTTGGGTGGTCAAACGAACAAAACGATGGGAACAAGGCATTTTTTGGCTAAATTGATGTGCTATATCCCACGATTCTAGGGGTGGGCCCAGGGTCCGAGTATGCTATAGGCCAAAAATTTCTTGGAGCATGCCATGAGGGCTTGGGAGCATCCTAGGGTGGTCCATTTATGTGGGCGGGGCCATTTAGGAGGTCAAATTGGTAAAACGGCGTGAACGGAGCATTTTCATGCCAAATCAGTGTGCTATAGCCCATGGTTCTGGGGTGGTCCTAGGGTCCGGGCGTGTTGTGGGCCGAAAATTGCCTGAGGAGTGTCAGGGAGGCTAGGGAGTATCCTAGTGTGGTCCCTTTGTGTGGGCGGGGCCATTTGGGTGGTCATACAGGCGAAATAGTGTAAATGGGGCATTTTTAGGTAAAATCGGTGTGCTATATCCCATGGTTTCGAAGGTGGACCCGGGATTCGAACGTGCAGTTGTTCAAAAATTACCCTGAGTGTTCCAAGGATACTGGGGAGCATTCGAGTGTGGTTCGTTAGTGTGGGCAGGGCCATTTGGGTAGTTAACTAGGAAAAAAAGACATGAATGGGGCATTTTCGAGCTAAATTGGTATGCTATAGCATACGATTCCGGGGGTGGGCCAGGGCTTCGAGCATGCTGTGGGCCAAAAATTTCTCAGGATGTGATAGGGAGGCTGAGGAACGTCCTACTGTGGTCCGTTTGTCGGCAGAGCTATTTGTGTGGTTAAAAAGGCAAAACGGCACAAATAGGGCATTTTCGGGCTAAATCAGTGTGATATAGCCCACGGTTCTGAGGGTGGGCCTGGGTTTCAGGCGTGCTGTATGCTGAAAATCACACAGGACATGCCAGGGAGGCAGAGGAGCATCCTAGTGTGATCTGTTTGTGTGGGAGAGGAAATTTGGGAGGTCAAACGGTCGAAACGGCGTGAACAGGATATTTTCAGGCCAAATCGGTGTGCTATAACACACAATTCTAGGGGTGCCTTAGGTTTTAGGGGTTCTGTTGGCGAAAAATCACTCATGGCATGAAAAGGAGTCTGGGGAGCATCCTAATGTGTTCTGTTTGTGTGGGGGATGCTATTTGTGTGGTCAACAGGGTGAATTAGCATGAACGGGGCATTTATGAGCTAAATTAATGTGCTATAGTCCACTGTTATGAGGGTGGGCCCCGAGACTAGGCGTGCTATGAGTTAAAAATTTCTTGGGGCATGCTCGGGAGGCTGAGCAGCATCCTAGTATGGTCCTTTGTGTGGACAGGGCCATTTTGGTGGTTAAACGAGCAAAATAGCGCGAACAGGGCATTTTTGGGCTAAATTGGTGTGCTATTATAGCCCATGGTTCTAGGGGTAGGCTTGGGGTATGGGTATGTTATGGTCCAAAAATCGATTGGGGCATGCTAAAAAGACTGGGGAGCATCCTAGTGTTATCAGTTTGAGTGGGCAAGGCCATTTGGGTGGTAACGACATGAATAGGGCATTTTTTTGCCAAATGAATATGCTATATCCCCCAGTTTCGAGGGTTGGCATAGGGTTCCGGCGTACTGTGGGGAGAAATATGCCCAAGACATGCCAGATAGGCTAGCAAGCATCCTAGTGAAGTTTGTTTATGTGGGAGAGGCCATTTGGGATGGTCAAACGGGCGAAACAACACAAATAAGGCATTTTTGATCCAAATCAGTGTGCTATAGTGCAAATTTTTGGGGTTGGACCCTGGGTCCAAGCATGTTGTGTGCCAAACATTGCCCGTGACATACTAAAGAGGTCGGGGGAGCATCCTAGTGTGGTCCATTTGTGTAGGCGGGGCCATTTGGGTGGTCAAACGAGCAAACCAGCGTGAATTGAGCTTTTTTTAGCCAAATTGATGTGCTATAGCTCACGGTTAGGGGGCGAGGTCCAGGTGTATTATAGGCCTAAAATCACTTAGGGTGTGCCAGGGAGGTTGGGGAGTATCTTAGTGTGGTCTCTTTATGTGGACGGAGCCATTTGGGTGGTCAAACAAGCAAAACAGCACGAACGGGGCATTTTTGGGTCAAATCGGTGTGCAATAGGTCATTATTCTGAGGATGGCCATGAGTTCGAGGATTTCGTGGTATGAAAATCACTCTAGGTGTGCCATGGATGCTAGGGAGCATCCTAGTGTGGTCCATTTGTTTGAGCAGGGATATTTGTGTGGTCAAATAGGAGAAACAGCGCAAACGGGGAATTTTCTGGCCAAATTTGTGTGCAATAGCCCACAGTTACGGGGGTAGACCTGGGGATTGGGTGTGATGTGGGCCGAAAATAGCTCGAGGTATGCCAGGGAGGCTGTGGAGCATCTTAGTATGGTCCATTTGAATGGGCGGGGTTATTTAGGTGGTCAAACGGGTGAAACGGCACAAACGGGGCATTTTTGGGCTAAATTGGTGTACTATCGCCCACTGTTCGGGGGGTAGGCCCATGATACCAGTATGTTGTGGATCAAATATCGTCTAGGGCGTGCCAGGGAGACTGTGGAGCATTCTAGTGTGGTCCTTTTATGTAGGAGAGGCTATTTTGGTGGTCAAACGAGTAAAATAGTGCGTACGGGGCATTTTTAAGCTAAATCGATTTTCTATATCCTACAATTCCGTGGTTGGGTCTGGGGTCTAGCGTGATGTTGGTCTAAAATTGCCTGGGGCCTGCTACGGATGATGGGATTGTCCTAGTATGCTTCATTTGTATAGGCGGGGCCATTTGGCTTGGGGTTTGGGCGTGTTGTGTGTCGAAAATCACCAGGAGCATGCTAAAAAGGATAGGGAACATCCTAGTATGATCCATTTATGTGGGCGTAGCCATTTGGATGGTCAAACGAGCAAAATGGTGCGAAAAGAGCATTTTCGAGCTAAATCAGTATGCTATAGCCCACGATTCTGGGGGTAGGCCCAGGTTCAAGGCGCTCTATGGGCCAAATATAGCATAGGGAGTGACATGGAGGCTGGGGAGCTTTCTAGTGTGGTACGTTTATGTGGTCGGGGCTATTTGGGTGGTCATACAGGTGAAATAGTGCAAACGGTGTACTTTCGGGCAAAATTGGTGTGCTACATCACACTGTTCCTAGGGTGGACCAGGGGTTCGGGCATGCTGTGGGCCACAAATTACCTTAGGCATGCCATGGATGCTGGGGACTATCCTAGTGTTGTCCGTTTGTATAGACGGGGCCATTTAGGTGGTCAAACAGGAAAAACAATGAGAATGGGGCATTTTCCAGCCAAATTGATGTGCTAAATCACACAGTTCTGGGGGTGGGCCTGGGGTCCAGGCATGTTATAGGATAAAAATTGCTTGGGCCATATTAGGGAGCAGTGGAGCATCCTAGTGTGGTCTATTTATGTGGGCGGAGCCATTTGTATGGTCAAACAGGCGAAACGTCACAATCGGGGCATTTTCAGGCTAAATCGATTTGCCATAGACCACGATTCCGAGGGTGGTCCCAAGTTCTAGCTGTGTTGTAGGATGAAAATTGCACGGGGCATGTGATCCGTTTGTGTGGGCGAGGCTATTTGGGAGGTCAAGAAGGCGTAACTGTATGAAAAGGGCATTTTCTGGCCTAATCGGTGTGTTATAGCCAACAATTCCAGGGGTGGGCCCGGGGTCCTGGCATGATGTGGTTCGAATATCACCCAGGTAATGACAGGGAGGCTAGGGAGCATCCTAGTATGGTCCTTTTGTGTGGGTGGGGCTATTTGGTTGGTCAAACGGATGAAACGGCGTTAACGGGGCATTTTGGGGCAAAATTAGTGTTTTATAGCCCACAGTTCTGGGGTTGGGCCCGGGATCTGAGCGTTCTATCGGCCAAAAATTTCCTGGGGTATGACAGAGAGGCTGGGGAGTACCTAGATTGGTCCGTTTTTGTGGGTAGGGCCATTTGGATGGTCAAAAGGGCACAAGAATGCGAACGGGACATTTTTGGGCCAAGTCGATGTGCTATAGCGTATGATTCTGGGGGTGGGTTCGGGGTTCAGGCGTGCTATTGGCTAAAAAACTTCTGGGGTGTGCTAGGAAGTCTGGACAGTGTCCTAGTGTGGTCTATTTGTTTGTACGGGGCCATTTGATTAGTTAAATGGGCGAAATAGCACGAACGGACATTTTTAAATCAGTATGCTATAGCCCACAATTTTTGAGGTGGGCCTGAGGTACGGATGTGCTGTAGGCTGAAAATATCTTGCGGTGTGCCGAGAGACTGGGGAGCATCCTAGTGTGGTCCGTTTGTGTGGGCAGGGATATTTGTGTGGTCAAACATACAAAATGGTGCTAATGGGGCATTTTCATCCTAAATCGGTGTGCTCTAGCCCACGGTTCTGTGGTGGGGCCCAGGGTTCCTGCGTGCTGTTGGCCAAAAATTACTTGGGGGTGGCAGAGAGGATAGGGAGCATCCTAGTCTGGCTCTGTTTGTATGGGCGAGTCCATTTATATGGTCAAACGGGCAAAATACCGCGAAAGGGGTACTTTTGGGCTATATCAGTGTGCTATATCCCACGGTTCCGGGGGTGGGCCCAGGAATCGAGCATGATGTAGGACAATAATTGCTCAGTCCATTCCAAGGAAGCTGGGGAACATTTTAGTAGGGTTCGTTTGTGTGGACAGAGCCATTTGGATGGTCAAACGCGCAAAACATCGTAAATAAGGCATTTTCCAGCAAAATTGTTGCCCTATCGCCCACAATTTTGGCGATGGGTCCGGGGTCAGGGCATGTTGTTCGCTAAAAATTGACCAGGGCATGCAGAGAGGCTGGGGAGCATCCTAGAGTTGTCTATTTTTGTGGGCGGAGCCATTAGGTTGGTCAATTGGACGAATCGGCGTAAATAGGGCCTTTTTATGAGCTAAATAGTTGTGCTATAGCCCACAGTTCTGGGGGTGGGCCTAGGGTATTGGGTGCGGTAGATCAAAAGTAACCTGTGGCATGCCAAGGACGCTAGGGAGCATCAAAGTTTAGTTTATTTGTGTGGGCGGGGCCATTTGGGTAGTCGAACGAGTGAAATGGCATGAATGGGGCATTTTCAGGCCAAATCGATGTGCTATAGCCCATTTTTCCAGGGGTGGGCTAGCGGTCTAATGTGTCAGCCGATGCTAACACATTTGAAGCTTTTAACTCTGAATAATTGCGAAGTCTTAAGCAACTTTTGTTGTTTTTGATCATTTTTGTGTGTTAATGCAGATACTAGTGATCGAGGAGGAAACCAAAGGAAAGAAGAACAAAACAGTTGAAATCTAGTGGAAATAAGTTGAAATGTATCTGACGATTATTTTGAAGTGCCTTCATACATGGGACAGGCTGTCACAGTCACCGTCAAGATTAGATAGAACCTGAGAAGATTTGATAAACTGTGACTACGATTCAGAAGGACCGTTAAATATTTGACATCTCGTCAAAATTGCCGTCAACCAGAGGGCAGAGTATGTTGATTTCCAGTTAAGTGTGATGCCATTTTGCAAGATCCATCAAGAATTTTGATACACCGTCAGGTTTGCCATCTGAAGAGTCAGAAGATACAATTCACTAGAACCTTTGACGACATCTCGCATAAGTTGTGAGACATCTGACACGCCGTCAAGATCGTCGTCGTCCAATCCAAAGAGAAAACTGAAACTTTAATTTTATTTCCTTATTTAGGGTTGACTATTTAAAGACTTGTTTTAGGATTTTTAAAGGGGAATCGGTCATTATCTATCAGACATTAACCCTGATAAGAGAGGGACATAAATTTCTCTCTTTCATCAATTATTCTTCTTATTTCTTATCAAGTATTTTTGGTTTTCCACCTTGTGATTAAATTGAAGGAACTACTTGTTTTTTTATCCATTCGTAAGTTTATCCTTATCATCATGAATTCAACTTATTAGTTCGTTCATCAAATCATGAGCGGGTAATTTCATTTGCCGGAGTTATGGGACCGATGGATTAGGGTTTGATATAATCCTAGGTGTTTAACAGATTCAAAGAGTAGTAGAACATCTTGAAATTCTGTTGTTTTAACTAAAATCTAGTGGTTGCAAACATTAGATTATGCCTTAGGTTTTATTTTATTCTAACGGAGAAATAGACTAGAGGTCGTGAATTATCAACAGGGACTCAGAAGCTACCAACCTTCTGTTTAATGATTGATGCCGTACCTGGATTAATCTACCTGAGATAACATCCTATTGGAAATAGATAAGTTATCTAAGTTTAAGAGAATTAAATAATAAATTGTCTGGTGAGGTCGAGAGATAACTCAGAAAGTATCATAGTCAAGGATATTCTGCTGTTTCTACTTACTGCAAGAATCCCAAGAATTACCTAGTGTTTGTTAACTCCCAATACCCATGGTGAATATAACTTTGGTTTCTTATTTATACTGATTACAACACTAAAATATTGAAAGAGACAATTCACTCTCTGTGAAGCTTAAACCCCCATCTTTGGGAAATAATAAACTATCAGTAAAGCATTTCGTAAACAAATCGAAGTTCACACCCTATTCACTGTGGGATTTGACCCCAACCTAGTTGGCTTTTATATTGACAACGATCGCTTACACCCATTCAAGAGTGTAATTTGAGCATTATAAAAAATGGCACCGTTGCCGGGGAATACGGTTGTAGACTAAAAGTTTGTATGCAAAAATTTGCTGATAGTTAAGTTTCCTTGATTTACATTTATTTGTTGTTTTTGTTTATTATAGGTACTATGTTGTTTGTGCCAAACACAAGAAGTTTTGGAGAACCATTATTACCAATTAATCCGGAACCTCAACAGATAGGAAGAATGGCTAACAACAGGAAGCAGAAAGACTAGCTGCTATGGCTAGGGCTTACGTGAATTGGAAAAATTTGGGTCAACAAGCACGTCACCAGAACCCTGATGATGAAGACTTAGGTGATGAGGAATTGCTGAATCCTCAAAACCTATGGCGAGCTGAATAAGTTGCTACACCAGTGCAGTGAAACATCAACTGAAATCATCCAGTCCGAGGAAGATATGGGAAACAACCAATGCAATATAAGGCTGATAAAGATGATGAACGAATGGACGGAGCTGGTGCAATGGGTGCTATCATTCCTCCACCTTTGGCACCAGGTGCAAAATTTAGCATAACAAGCACCATGATCCAACTCCTGAATCTGAAAGGGTTATTTGGAGGCTTGCCTGGTGATGATCTGAACATGCATTTGGTGAATTTCATGACCATTTGCAAATAATTTGACAATCTAGGAGTGAGCCAGAATGCGGTCAGGTTGATATTATTTCCTTTGTCCCTATCTAGGGAGGCAAAAATATGGTTGAATGAGTTAGAGACCGATTCTATAACCAACTGGAGACAGTTGAAAGATGCGTTCCTAGAATGGTTCTTTCCACCCTCTAGAAGAGTACAGTTGAAGGATGAAATTAGCAACTTTAGACAGCTTTCAACTGAAGCACTGCACGAAACCTGGGAAATATTTAAGAAGAAACTTGCACAATGTCTGAACCATAATATGATGGATTTGTACTTGATGGAGACTTTGTATAGAGCTTTCAAATCTGTGACGAAGACTATTGTTGACAATGCTGTAGGTGGTTCGTTCATTGACCTCTCTTTTCTAGATGCTTCTGACAAGCTAAATAGAATGAGCAAGCAGAGTCGGGCTTGGCACACTAGGGATTCTATAGTGGCTAGCCCGACTGCTGCTAGTGGTATTGCTGTGGAGAAGTGTAGAAGGGATGAGGAGTCAGATCAGGACATGGCCTACTTGAAGACGCAGATGGACTTGCTGGCCAAGCACTTGCTATCCGGCAACACTAAAATGGTTAAGTCTGTGGAATCTCAGGGTACTGTGCATACAGGTGCTGATGCTGAGGCAAACTATGTGAGTAATCAGAAGGGTTTCTGAGGCAATAGCCAAGGGAACCAAGGTCGCACTTTCTTTGACAAACCTGATTATAAAGATAGGGAGCAGGGACATTGGAGAAATAATAATGACAGGAGTGGTTTATATATTCCTCCTGGAAGTCGGGATGCTGCGACGAGTAGTTTTGGAAAGATGTGCATGGAGGACATGATGGAAAATCTGTTGAAGGGAGTTGAAGCTACCAACTCGGGGTTAACTGCTATTTAAAACAAATTTTCTACCCTCAGTCAGTTGGTTAGCTCACACTCTGCTTCTATTAAGCAGTTGGAGTAACAGATGAGCCAACTGTCAGATACTCTGAACCAGAGAAAAACTTGTACTTTACCTAGTGATATGGTTTAGAACCCACGGACTAATGGCTCTTGTTTGGCAATTACCACTCAAAGTAGAAAGAAGTTATCTGGCCTTTCTATGGGCAAAGCTGTAGAGAAGGAGGTAAATGTTGAAGAATCAGAAGGAAGTAATCTAGTTGAGTTTGAGAAGATAGATGGTTTTGTTGATATTTCAGAGAAAGAAGATGAAAAGAAATAGGAAGTGGTATTGAAAGAAATACCAAGACCACCACCTCTCTTTCCTCAGAGATTGAAGAAAAAAGCAGAAAATGAAAAATTTTAGCAAGTTCATGGCAATAATGAAACAACTGATAGTGAATGTGCCATTGATGGAGGAACTTGAGCAAATGCCAAACTATGCTAAATTTATGAAGGAATTTCTAACAAAGAAATGGAAGGTAAGCTGTGAGCCGATGGAAAACATCCACCACTGTAGCGCTATTTCTTTACAATCCTTAATGCAGAAAAAGCCTGACCCTGTAGCATTTACCATATCGTGCACAGTTGGGTCCATGAAGTTTACCAAAGTTTTATGAGACTTAGGAGAAAGTATTAATCTGATGTCGCTTGATATCTACAAGAAGCTTGTATTGGGGGAACCTACCCCCACAACGATGCATCTTGTGATGACAGACAGGTCGGTGAAACGACCAGTTAGTATATTGCACGATGTGCCGGTGAAGGTGGATGACTTTATTCTTCCTGCAGACTTCGTGATATTGGATTATGGTGTTGATTTTGAGGTACCCATTATCTTGGTTAGACCATTATTAGCCACGATAAGAGTCTTGGTTGATATGGAACTCAATGAGCTAAAGTTCAGGTGTGGAAAAAAAGAGGCCAGATTTAAAATGCATCCTCCTATGAAGCAGTTGGAGGAGATAAATATCTTCTCGATCATCGATGTATTCCAGGAAGATGGTAATGAGGTAGTGATATGGTATCTTAACGAAGTCTGAGTATTTAAGATAATCAAGTCGTCCTACGACGTCAAATCAGGCGTTGTTTGGGAGGCAACCCGATGTTTTAATTTTATTGCACTTGTGTTTTTAATTTTTGTAGCTAAGAGTTGTACAAAGGAAGTGAACTGGTTTTAGTCAGCTTGAGAAGGTTGACGTAAATTTTGATGGGCTGTCACAAGTATGACAAGCCGTGAGAAATGGCATCAAAATAATAAAGTCAAAGCCTTATTCTGTTAAGGTTGACTACAATTTTGAAGCGCCGTCCAGTATTTGATGCATCGTAAAAAATGCCGTCAAATAAGTTGAGCCCAACTTAAAAATTTTGGGCTAACCAGGCCCAACAACAGTTGTTCACATTCCCACATATTTTAGATATTTCTCTTCTAGTTTTGGTTTTCTTTCCTTAGAGAGTTATGTCCCTTCCTTTTTCAAATTTAATCCCTTTTAAGGCAAAATTTTAAGACTTTCCTTGTTGAAGCTTGAGAGTTAAGTCAAGAAATCTTCTCTCTCCCTTATCTCAGTCTTCTTTCACTAGAAATTCTAAGTGCTCAGAGTACATCAGCTAAGTGTCGACATTCAGGTATAAGAAAAACTTCAACTTTATATTTCTTTGGATCAATTATGAACTACACGAAACCTTGGTTTCAAAGGGTTGAGCTGAACCCATTAACATGCTTCAAGCCCTTTTGAAAACTAAGTTTTGTAGGGGTATACGGTATAATCTTGTGGAAATCTTAGTAAAGAACATGACCTAAGTTGAAATTGAGAATAATGGTAGAAGAAAAATCAAGTAAAAAGAAGTTAGAAATTGTAATGTTGTCTGATGGAAATTTTCATGGCCTTGCACCTGTGTGACGACCATTCAAAACTGCCGTCAAAAGCTGAGAAATTTTGTAGATTCTGGATAAAGTTGACGATGCTTTTGAAGAACCATCACACCTTTGATGGCAAATCAGAAAGGCCGTCAAACCTGGGAACTAAAAATAGTATTGATGTGAAACTGAGGTGATCCTTCTTCTTTTCCTGTTCGATTATGAGTACTAATAGAGGATTTCTATGTTTTACAGAACTGAGCATGGCACCCAAGAGGAAGAATCCAACCGCACCAAAGAAAGCAAATAAAGAGAGTCTACCTCGATAATTTGTCAATGAGGACTCTGATTATGAAGACAAGGATCCTTTGCTTAGATGGAAAAAAAGAGGACTATTTCAAAGACTCCGCCTCCACCTAAGCCTATTGAGGTAGAGTATACTGATGATACTGAGGTGACAACCTGATCTGAGCAAGCTTTGGAATAATAAGGATCATAACACACTGATCAGAGGTCCCAGAGCACTGAATAAGAAGTTGAAACTGAAGATTCTGAGAGGCCTGCAGCTGAAAAAACTGAGTCTGAATTACCATCTTCAGAGCAGCCAGGTGATAAGGATTCTCCAGTATGGGGAAATTTGGTGAAATTCAAAAACCCTGAGGTTAGGAACAATATGAGATGACAAATACCTAGGGCTGAAATGATCTATATGGATGGTCTTCGAAGAACAGATCGACAAAGTACCAAAAGGCCAATTCTAGAGGAGAAGAAGATTATCACTACAGGGTTGATCAGATGCCCTGAGGTGATTCATAAACTCAAGGAGTATGATCTGGAGTGGACTAATAGGGGAAGCGGTGTTTATTGTCCTTCGTTGGTCCAAGAGTTCTACGCGAATTACTAGGCTACGGTGGGAAATATATGCAAAGAAGGGGATAGAACTTCAGATAAGCCTCTTCTGACTAAAGTTAAAGTATATAGAGTGAGGGTGGATGTATCAGATGCCACCATAATTAGGTTTCTTCATGGGCCAGCCTTTATCCTACGAGCCACCTTACCTACATTCTATGCCCAGTTAAAGCATCAGGAAAATCAGGGCAAGTGGCTAGCGGCTCTCATAGCAGATAGGGAACTGGAGTGGTTGAATAATTCGAAAGAAAAGATTATCAAAGCATCTCTAAATTTAGAGGCAAAATTTTGGTGGGGTTTGATAAGGATTCATCTGATACCCACTGAGGGAGAAAACATATTAGGGGAGGATCGAGCAATAATGGTTGCAATCTTGATAGATAGAACCCCATTAGATTTTGGAGAAATTATAGGAGAAGAGATCAATATTTGACTCACAATACTCGATGCTGCATATCTATTCCCATGTATGATTACTACGTTGTGTGAAGCAGCTCATGTACCTGAGATTTCAGGTATTAATGATGAGATACATGCCAAGAAGACTCATAACCCTGTCAACAAAAATGAAATTTGGTTGGGCTTACGACTTGGTCAAGATGTAGTTGGTGTTGCAGATCCTCCAGCCACTGAGACTGTTTCAGCACCAGATGTGGGGGTGCAAAGCACCAAAACTATACCACCACCACCACGAGCACATTCAGCTCAGGTAGTTTTAGTGCCTTAAAGTGAGCCGACTGCTTCAGTTCCTCCAACAGTGACAAGGTTGATATTTCAACCGATTGATATCAGGAAGGTGGCCAGGCAAGATAATTGGTGTGAGGTGCAACTATAGGCCTTCATAAAATAATTTGCTACTGCTGTAGACAAAAGAATCAAAGCTGCACTTGATACTACACTTGAGCCTTTCATGACCTTACCTGGGCGGGTGGCAGATCTTGAGAACAAATTTGATGTTCAGGTAAGAGAGATGAAAGATGCTGATCTTGTTACTTTCAGGGCTGCATTGGACAAGGTGAAGGCTGAGGTTGGGATGCTACAGTAGCAACAAATTATGGTGCCAACAGGATCAGCCATGGATAATGTAGAGGAAGACATTCCTATGCTTGATCTTACTGTAGATTCCCCAAAGGAAAAGAAGAAAAAGGGGTAAAAGAAAGACAAAAGTAAGAGATATGAGCCTGATAGTAAAGAAGAGAGACAGGCTAAAAAGAAAGCAAAGAAGAAGGCAGAGAAAGAGAACTTGAAAAGGGTAAGACTAGAGTCTCTGGCTAACACAGAGAAATAGGAAGCAACCATCAGAGCTAGAGTTGTAGGTGCTTCATCGATTCAGGCTCCAACTACTGCAAAGGCAGATACTACGAGCGGGGAAAAGACAGCTAATGATGCGATGGCAGGGTCGGAGACCCAGGACACACAGGCTTGACTGTTTTCAGGTATATCCTAACCCTTAGTGATTTTTATTTCTTGATTTTAAGTTGAGGGTATAGGGAAACTTTTTTTGTAACATGTTCTTTGGATAATTAGGAGTAGTGCAAATACTTGAGGCAGTTAGCTAGTTTTATGAATTTTGAGTACCTCTCTAATCGTATGATATGCTGTAAACTGTGTGAAGTGCATCTAGTGTGACCACTATGTATCTGTTTATGGGACTAGCATGGCAGATAAATAACCTGTAGAAAAGAAATGCATGAAATAGATGAGTAGTGATGTGCTATATACTTGTGTGCCATATGCATGTAAGGTCTTACTCAGTTCCCATTGTGTGTTGAATCTAGAACTTGCCTAGTTAGTTATGCTATAGTCATAGGATAGGCGTTTAGGAAATGATCATAGGCCATTTTTGCATGTTAACCCATTTTATCTTAAATAACCATCCAAGTGTGAATAATATCCCTTGATCCCCTTTTGAGCCTAAATAGCCTAATTCTTTCTTGTACACCTTTTCCATTCCCATTACATCACAATGAACCTATTTTGGCCCTGCTCTTCCTTGGACACTATGCATCTTAACTTAGGCAAATAGCCTAAGTTGAGGGTGGCTACTATAGGGGTGCGTGATGCAGTATGAGTATAAAGAGAGGTAAAATAAAGAAAATGAATAACAAGTTGGGTGTAGTGGAAAAGCAAATAGAAAAGAGAAAACTGAAAAAGTTGATCTAATGCTTGAACTGACAGCTCCCATCTTGAGAATACTTAACAAATAAAAGAGGGAAGAAAAGAAGGTCAAAAGTTTAAACCCTATGATTTAATGTAGTTCCAAGGAGGTGTAGTCACTATGAAATACCCTTGAATGCCATACCATCCCCTAGCCTATGTTACAAGCTTAGAAAAGCCCTATAGTAATCCTAACTGACTTATCTGAAGACTTCGGTACTGACTATAAGGGCAAGTCTATGGCATTCGATGCGCAATGTTGGAACTTTTTCTGAGAGTGAGTCATACGTTCATCCCTATGTCTATACATGTAAATCTTAGTATGAAAGGGATTTATTTGTTATGACGGCACACCAGGTATGTTGCTATTAACTGATTTATTTGGAGAATGTAATTTGGGTATGTGCTAGGTTGTTATTGCTGAGATTTTTGCCATATCTAGATGCTTGTTAGTTACATGGTTGTTTTCATATATTAGTGAAAATTGATTTTATCTTTATTGATCATGGAGATGGTGCATGTATTCTAAACTGATACGAGTAGTTAGTTGTCGAATTGTACTTTGTTTACTCCTAGTTATGTTTTTGTTACTTGAGGACAAGAAATTGTTTAAGTTGAGGGTGTTGATATGTGAGCCGATGCTAACACATTTGAAGCTTTTAACTCTGAATAATTGCAAAGTCAAGCAATTTTTGTTATTTTTGATCGTTTTTATATGTTAATGAAGATACAAGTGATCGGGGAGGAAACCAAAGAAAAGAAGAATAAAATAGTTGAAATCTGGTGGAAATAAGCTGAAATGTATCTGACGATCATTTTGAAGAGCCATCATACATGGGATAGGCTATCACAGTCACCATCAAGATTAGACAGAACCTGAGAAGATTAGATAAATTATGATGACAATTCAGAAGGGCCGTCAAATATTTGACATCTCGTCAAAGTCGTTATCAACTAGAGGGTAGAGTATGATGATTTCCAGTAAAGTATGATGCCAGTTTGCAAGCACCGTCAAGAATTTTGACACCGTCAGGTTTGCCGTCTGAAGAGTCAAAAGATAATAATTCACTGTAACCTTTGACGACATCTCGCACACGTCATCAAACATCTGAGACGCTGTCAAGATCATCGTCGTCCAATCCAAAGAGAAAACTGAAACTTTAATTTTATTTCCTTATTTAGGGTTGACTATTTAAAGACTTGTTTTAGGGTTTTTAAAGGGGAATCGATCATTATCTATCAGATATTAACCCTGAGAAGAGAGGGACGTGCATTGCTCTTTTTCATCAATTACTCTTCTTGTTTCTTATCAACTATTTTTGGTTTTCCACCTTGTGATTAAATTGAAGGAACTACTTGTTTTTTTATCCATTCGTAAGTTTATCCTTATCATCATGAATTTAACTTGTTATTTTGTTCATAAAATCATGAGCGGCTAATTTCATTAGCCGGAGTTATGGGACCCATGGATTAGGGTTTGATATGATGCTAGGTGTTTAACGTATTCAAAGAGTAGTAGAGCATCTTGAAATTCTGTTGTTTTAACTAAAATCTAGTGGTTGCAAATATTAGATTATGCCTTAGGTTTTATTTGCTTCTAACGGAGAAATAGACTAGAGGTTGTGAATTATCAACAGGGATTCAGAAGCTACCAACCTTTTTTTAATGATTAATGTCGTAACTAGATTAATCTACCTGAGATAACAATCTATTGGAAATAGATAAGTTATCTAAGTTTGAGATAATTAGATAATAAATTGTCTGGTGAGGTCAAGAGATAAGTCAGAAAGTATCATAGTCAAGGATATTCTATTGTTTCTACTTACTCCATGAATCCCAAGCATTACCTAGTATTTATTAACTCCCAATACCCATGGTGAACATAACTCTGGTTTCTCATTTATATTGATTACAACACTAAAATATTGAAAGTGACAATTGACTCTCTGTGAAACTTAAACCCCCATCTTTCAGAAACAGTAAACTATCAGTAAATTATTTCGTAAACAAATCGAAGTTCACACCCTATTCCCTATGGGATTCTACCCTAATCTAGTTGGATTTTGTATTGACAACGATCGCTTATACCCATTCAAGAGTGTAATTTGAGTGTTATCATGGTCTGAGTTTATTGTGAGCCAAAAATTACCCTTGGCATGCCAAAGAGGTTGGGAAGAGTCCTAGTGTGATCTGTTTGTGTGGGAAGGACCATTTGGGTGGTCAAATGAGAAAAATAGCATGAATGGGTCATTTTTAGACCAAATCAGTGTGCTATAGTCAATAATTTTGGGGCTGGGCCCAATGTTCGAGCATGCTGTCGGTCAAAAATCACTCAAGGCATAAAAAGGAGGCTGGATAGCATCCTATTATGGTCCACTTGTGTGGGCGGGGCCATTTGGTTTGTCAAACGAGCAAAACGGCATCAACGGGGCATTTTCAGGTCAAATTGGTGTGCTACGGCCCACGGTCCCAGGTGGGCCAAGGTCCGAGCGTGTTGTGGGCCAAAAATTTCCTGGGGCATTTAAGAGAGGCTTGGAAGCATCCTAGTGTAGTAATTTTGTGTGTTCGGGACATTTGGGTGGTCAAACAGTCAAAATGACACAAACGGGGCATTTTTGGGTCAAATCGGTGTGCTATAGCCCACGGTTTTGGGGTGGGCTCGAGGTTCGGGTATGCTGTGGGATAAAAATTGCTTGGTACATGCCAGGGAGGCTGGGAAGTGTCCTAATACAGTACTTTTATGCGGGTGGGTCCATTTGGGTGGACAAAAGAGGCATAACGACGCGAACGGGACATTTTTGGGCCAAATTGGTGTGCTATAGCCTATGGTTTCAGGGAATTCCAGGGAGTCTGGGGAGCCTCCTATTGTGGTCCATTTTTAGGGGTGGGGAAATTCAGGCGGTCAAACAGGCAAAATAGCGCGAAAGTGGCATTTTCGGGTAAAACTGGTGTACTATAACCCACAATTTTGGGGACCGGGCACACTGTGGGCTAAAAATCACCTAGGGATGCTAGGGAGGCTGGAGAGAATCCTAGTGTGCTCTGTTTGTATGGGCGGGGCCATTTGGATGGTCTAATAGGCGAAATGGTGCGAAAGAGGTATTTTTGGGGTAAATCGGTGTGCTATAGCCTACGATTCCAGGGGTAAGCTCGGGGTTCGGGTGTGGTGTGGGCTAAAAATTGCTTGGGGCGTGCCATAGAGGCTAAGAAGCATTCTAGTATGGTTCATTAGTGTCGAAAGAGCCATTTTGGTGGTAAAACAGGAGAAACAACTCGAATAAGGCATTTTTGGGATAAATCGATGTGCCATAGCCGACAGTTTCGAGGGTGGGTAAAGGGTTTGTGTATTCTATAGGACAAAAATTGACCGAGGTGTGCCAGGGATGCTAAAAAACATCCTAGTGTGGTCTGTTTATGTGGGCGGATCCATTTGATTTGTCAAACAGGCGAAACAACGCGAACAGGGCATTTTCAGGCTAAATAGGTGTGTTATAGCCCACAGTTTTGAGAGTGGGCTTGGGGTCTGGGCGTACTGCGGGAAGAAAATCACCCGCAGCGTACCATGGAGGCTGGGGATCATCCTAGTGTTGTTCTTTTATGTGGATGGGACTATTTGGGTGGTCAAACGGGTGAAACAGCACGAATGAGGCATTTTCAAGAAAAATTGGTGTGCTATATCCTATGATTCTGGGAGTGGATGAGGGTTTCGGGTATGTTATAAGACGAAAATTGCCCAAGGCGTAAAATGGAGGAAAGAGAGCATCCTAGTATGGTCTGTTTATATGGGAAGGGCTATTTGGGTGGTCAAACAAGCAAAACAGCATACGAACAAGGCACTTTTAGGCCAAATCATTTTGCTATAGCCCACGGTTCCAGGGGTAGCCCTAGGATCCGAGCATGCCGTGGGACTAAAATTGATCGGGGCATGCTAGAAAGGATGAGAAGTATCTTAATATGGTCCGTCTGTGTGATAGGGGACATTTGGGTGGTAAAACGAGCAAAACAACATAAACGGGACTTTTCAAGGCAAATTAGTGAGCTATAGCTCGCAGTTCTAGGAATGGCCCGGGGTCTGGGCATGCTGGGGGCAAAAAATTTCCTAGACCATGCTAGAGAGGCTTGGAAGTGTTCTAATATGGTCCGTTTGTGTTAGAGAGGCCATTTGGGTTGTCAAATGGGCGACACCACGAACAAGGCATTTTCTGGTCAAATTGATATGCCATAACCCATGATTCTGAGGGTAGGCCTGGGGTTCAGGTATGCTGTGGCCAAAACATTGCTCGAGGCATGCCAGGGAGGATGAGGAGCATCCTAGTTATTTTGTTTGTATGGGTGGGGATATTGTGGTGGTCAAACAGATAAACGGTGCGAATGGGGCATTTTTAGGCCAAATCGGTATGCTATAGCCCACGATTTTGAGGGTGGGCCCAGGATCTGGGTGTTCTATGGACCTAAAGTTTGCAAAGGAGTGCTAGGGAGACTGGGTAGCATCCTAATGTGGTTCTTTTGTACGAGCGAGGCCATTTGGGTGTCAAACAGGTGAAATGGTACAAACGGGGCATTTCTAGGCTAAATTGGTATGCTATAGCCCATGTTTTTGGGGGTGGGTCCAAGGTTAGGGTATGTTGTAGGCTAAAAATCATTTAGGGCATGCCAGGAAGGATGGAGAGCATCCTAGTGTGGTCAATTTGTGTGGGTGGGTCCATTAGGGTGGTCAAATGGGCAAAACGATGCAAATAGGGCATTTTCGGGCTAAATTGATGTGCAATAGCCCACACTTTAAAGGGTGGGCCCGGGTTTTAGGCATATTGTGGGCCAGCAATCACCCGAGGCATGCTAGCGAGGCTGGAGAGCATCCTAGTGTGGTCCGTTTATGTGGGTTTGGCCATTTGTGTGGTCAAACAAGCAAAATGACATGAACGGGGTATTTTTCGACCAAATCGGCATTCAATTACCCACGGCTCCAAGTGTGGGTCTGGGGTCCGAGTATGTTGCAGGTCAAAAATCTCCCGGGGCATTCCATGGAGATTGGAGAGCATCCTAGTGTGGTCCGTTTGTGTGGGCCTAGCCTTTTGGTGTGCAACAGGTGAAACAGTGCGAACGAGGCATTTTTGGCCAATTCGATGTGCTATATCCCACGGTTTTGGGGGTAGGCCCATATTTTGGATGTTCTGTGGGCGAAAAATCACATGGGCCATGCCAAAAAGGCTGGGGAGCATCCTAGTATAGTCTGTTTGTATGGGGAAGGCTATTTAGGTGGTCAAACAAAAACTTTATGCTAATGGGGTATTTTTTAGGCCAAATTGGTGTGCTATAGTCCACGATTTTGGGGGTGGACTCGAGTTTTAATTGTGCTGTGGGCGAAAACTGCTCGAGGAGTGTCAAGGAGACTTGGGAGTCCTAGTATGGTCTGTTTATATGGATAGGGCCATTTGGGTGGTCAAACTGGTAAAATGGCATAAATAGGACATTTTTTAGCCAAATCGATCTGCTATAGCCCATGGTTTCAGTGGTAGGCCCGTGATCCGGGCGTGCCGTAGGCCGAAAATCACCCAGGGATTACTAGGAAGGCTGGAGAGAATCCTAGTATGGTTTATTTGTGTAGGCAGGGCCATTTAGGTTGTCAAACGAGTAAAACAATGAGAACAGAGTAATTTTAGACCAAATCGATGTGCTATAGCCCATGGTTTTGGGGGTGGGCTCGGGGTTTGTATGTTCTGTGGGTCAAATATCATCTAGGGCATGTCAAGGAGGCTGGAGAACATCCTAATTATGTCCATTTATATGGACGGGGCCATTAGGATGGTCAAACGGGAAAAATGATGCAAACAGAGCATTTTCGATCAAAATTGGTGTACTATTGCCAATGGTTCCGGGGGTGGTCCTGGGATCTAGGGCTGTTGTGCGATGGAAATTGCTTGGGGCATGCCAAGGAGGCTGATGAGCATCCTAGTGTGGTCTATTTGTGTGGGCGGGGCCATCTGGGTAGTCAATTTGGTAAAATGACGTGAACTGGGTCCAGGCGTGTTGGGGGCCGAAAATCGCTCGGGACATGATAGGGAGGCTGGGGAGTGTCCTATTGTGGTCTGATTGTGTGGGCGGGGTAATTTGGATGATCAAATAGTGGAAATGGGGTGTTTTCAAGCCAAGTCGATAAGCTATAGCCCATGGTTCCAAGGGTGAGCTAAGGCTCCAGGCATGCTGTGGGCCAAAAATTGCTTGAGATATGACAGGGAGGCTGGGTAGCATCATAGTGTAGTCTGTTTTTTGGGATCGGTCATTTGGGTTGTTAAATGGTCAAAATGACAGGATCAGGGCACTTTTGGGCCAAATTAGTATGCTATAGTCTAAAGTTTCGGGGGTGGGCCCGAGGTTTGGGTGTGCTATAGGCCAAAAATTTCTAGGGGCATGCCAAAGAGGCTGGGGTGCATCCTAGTGTGGTCTATTTGTGTCGGCGGGGCCATTTTAGTGATCAAACAGGCAGAACAGCGCGAATGAGGCATTTTTGGGTCAAATCGATGTGCTATAGCCGTATATTGAGCCGGGAGTTTATTGGAAACAACCTCTCTACCTCTTTAGGGGTAGTGGTATGGACTGTTTACACTCTACCCTCCCCATACCCCACCTTATAGGAATATATTGGGTTGTTGTTGTTGTATCGATGTGCTATGGCCTATGGTACCAGGGGTGGGCCTGGGTTCTGGACGTTTTGTGGGGCAAAAATCATTTGAGGCATGCTAGAGAGGCTGGGGAGCATCGTAGTTTGGGGTGCTTTAGCCCATGGTTCTGGGGTGGGCTCGGGGTACGGATGTTCTGCGAACCAAAAATTTCTCGAGGCGTACTAGGGATTCTAGGGAGCGTCTTAGTGTCATCCATTTGTGTGGGTTGTAGACACCTAATTTTGCCCCTCCCAAATTCTAGTTTATTCATTTTTAGCTCACACTTTACTAGTCACCCTCACCCGTGTGATAATACCTCCACAAAATAACAAAATAATAACCTTTAACTAATTTTATCTTATCCTAACAACCTACCCAATCAAAATAAACCACCTCACTACCCCACCACCTAGGCAGCCTACCCTCTCACGTGATTCCCCCATATTTCTTTTCAATAAAAAAGGGCGTATATAGGGACCAAGAACACACAGGAACTGGGGGATTCTCCATTTTTTTATTTTACATAGAGAAAAAGAGATACAAAAGGGGGAGGAACAATTGATGAACTCCATTTTTCTTCTCCATATATAGATAACCACACATACACAGCAAAAACGGTGCCACAATTCTCATTACACATCCGAACCACACACGATATCACACATAGACACCCCCAAAAGGGAGTAGAACAGAGAGAGATGAGAGAGAGGAACCTGATCAGAGATCGCATTTTCCGGCCGTTCTTTACCAAAAATTACCTTACCCTCTCTTTTTGAACTCCGAAACCCACTGGAAGTTCAATTTAATCCATCCCCATTGTTGAGAGACCAGATTTGGATTATTTTAGTTCAGATTTCACATAGTTGGGTTAGATATCGGTTTACTCAGGTTAGTTTCGTTTTGTTTTCATTCTTGTGTGTTCACTTTTTTGGGGTTTCGTCTATTTTGCATTTCTGTTGCTGAAATCGGATGTGGTATTCATCGATTGTTGGTCGCGTTATACTGGAATTTGGGTGCCGGTGCTATTAGTCTCAATCGGATCATTCGTGGTCAATTTCTGTGATTTTTGGTTTCTCTATACCGAGTTTGGATTTCATCACTGTTGATGTCTCACTATTCGGGCTCTCGGATTTGGTTTTCTTAACTCATACTATCAATGAAATTCGATATTGGAAAGTCCATTTCTTAACCCACTCTCATTTATTTATCTTGGTGTGGTGAATTGGTTGTGATTATGTGTGGCGTTATTACGTTTTGTTGTTTTTCTTTGTTGATGTTGATCATGAAGTTTGTTGATTCGGCCATGTTTAAGGGATGAGTTTGACCATATGTTAATTATTGATTGATAAAAATAAAGTTCGGGGTGGGAATAGAGATATTAGTAAAAGTTTAATATATGTTAATTTGGGTTGGTAGTCTTTTGTTTAATTCAGAATAAGCATGAATGCGGATCGGAACGTGATAGAATTATGACGTGTGGAAATGGATAGGCAAACATAGTTTGGGGTAAGGAAATTTAGGATTAAGTTTTTGTTGAATGTTTGAATATGGAATGTAGATTGAATATCTTCTAGTTTATCGTACTTGATTCAATTGTATCATTTGGCCTAGGAATGCCCCGAAGTACTTGTATTATTTTATCCTGGGAAAGCCCTGAAGTATTTTGTACTCGAAGGACGTCCGTGATGAAGGCCCGAGGCATTGGATAAAGTATAGGAGCGTAGTTAGGATTAGTATGGGTTAGATAGGATTTATTTACGCATTATTTTTGGACTGTATAATTGGAATGAACATTATATTTTGGGGGTTTATTTTGGTCTGTGTTTGTTTGCTTGATTGTTGTGTATTTATGTGGTTTATACATCTTAAGTTTCAAATTAAGCCGATATGTTCCATCAATCGTCCATGGTCGAACCACGGGATTGAGGGGTGCCTAACATCTTCCCCTTGGTCTACAGAATTCCTTAGCCGAAATCTCTGTTCGCAAACCAGTTTTAAAAGAGTCAAAAAAATTTTAAAAAGGATTTTCCCAAGGTTACTTGGAACACCGGATTATGCCAAGTGGCGACTCTGAATAAAAAATGTAAATAGTCCTTTTCGAAATAAATTTTTAATCTTTTGTCACTTTAATAATAAAAACCCTTTCAAATCTTAAAATATATTCTTTTTGGTATAAAAAGAGGTGTGACTGGAGACTCTGCTGGGGATTTTTCAGAATTTGAGATTATTTTTTTAGATTTGTATCGGCTTAGTTTGGCACTATAGGTGTATAGGCATCATGTGCATAACCCCAGTCATTCTTTCTGCCACAAGTCCTGGAGTGCATGTCGTGCACACAAACTCTAGTTGAGTCACCCTTATTTTAGGAGGAGGAGACGTCGGACGTATGGAGTGGGTGGAAAGCAAAGATGCCACTATCGACCATATGCTCCCCCCGAACTGCCTTGTTGGTAAACCTCAATGTAGGTCAGCCTTTAGGTCATGTTTATCTGCATCATATTGAGACCTAGCGGGACCTACTTGGTCCTTTGTAGGAGACTCACCTCTGAAGCATCACTACGTGCTACATGTTTCATATTTGAGGGTAATGTTGTCATTTGATGGACCAATTTGGGGAAAGCATGTGTTAGAAGTATAGTGTGTAGACAAAAAAGTTTCGAAAAAAGAGAAAAGAAATAGTGAGTCGGAAAAAAAAAGAGTTTCCTAAGTTTTTAGAGTCCTTTATGGCTTTTGATTTTTTTCTTCACAATTCAAAGATTCAAAAATATTTTTTACCTTTCACACTTATTTTCTGAAAAACATCAAAAAGATTTTCCTTTTGTTCCCTTTTCATGCATTCATAATTCAAAAATTTCAAAAAGATTTTTTTTCAAATAGGAGTTTTTTATAAAAGGAAAATTTAAAAAGATGGTTGAAGTTTTGTATATTTTATATCAAAATTATCAAAAAGATTTTTCTTTCATGGTTGTTGGTGTCATTTTTGTATGAAGTTTCAAATTAAAAGTCCAAAAAGATTTTATTTTCATCGAGTACTCGTGTCTCTCAAGTCAAGGTTTTGTATATTCTATAATCCTTAATTATCCAATCTGGACGAACTACGCATCCCTGATTCTCCTCTCTCTGGAGTGAGATACATAAGCAGCCTATTGTGGGTTCAGGGATCTTATTTGAAAAATCTAAAAAAAGATTTTCTTCACTTTTCCTTTAAAGTAGGTATTTCCTATACATATTTAAAATAAAATCACAAAAAAAAAATTGTTCACAGCTTCAAGTCTCATTTTTGTATGAAATTCAAAAATTGAAAACCCTAAAATATTTTTCTTTGGTAATCATAGGTTTCATTTTGTATCGGGAGTTTAAACCTGAAAAATGACAAAAAGATTTTCGTCAATTCTTTTGAAAATTTTTTATTTTTGAAGTTTCTGAAAAAAAAAAAAAAGAAGAAAGGAAAAAGAATTAATTGGCCATTTTGGCAAGACTTCACGAACTACGCACACCTGATTCTCTTCTTTCAGGTGTGAGATACGTAAGCGCCCTTCTTGGGTTTGGTGACCTTTTCAAAAAAAAAATAAAAGGTTTTGACAAAAAATGTTGAATTCTAATGCATTTGCTATCTCTTGTTCAGTTAGTTTAAGGTGGTTGGTTTGTAGCATTTTGGCTGATCCTCCATATTGCACCAAGTCACAGAGAAATTTATGGCCAACAAGGATATCGATTTTTTTGTCACTAATCAGATAGGGATTTGGGAATGAGAATTTAGGAGCTAATGAAGAGATTCAAAAATTAAGGAAACAAATGATAGAAATGCATCGAGCTTGGGATAACGGGTTGCCTCCTCCATTTCCCGCTGATAATCTAGAATATCTTTCTAGCTTCCCTCTAGTGTCACATACACAATTTCCTATTTTTGTTGACACACCACAACATGCATCAGGACCTGCTCTAGGGCAACACTATCCAAACACTTCCAATATTCATTTCCTCACTCCTCAACACAAAGCTACCACATGCTCGACTCCATCCACTCTTCATGTTTTTCCAGCACCACCCCCACTCGAAGCTCCTACTTTTGAGGTTTATCCATAAGTTATGCCTCCCTAATCTATGAGAGAGCCTATATTGAATTTTTTTGCTGATCAATATCATGCTATTGAGCCTATATTTAAGTCGACTAATCCTTATGGTCATACTCACCCGCCTAAATTTCTTCTTAAATTGAGAAGCCTGTTATAAAAAAAGAACAGGAGGAAATAACCAGAAAATTGAGAAGTTTGGAACTAGCTATGAAAGACCTCCAGGGACTTATGGGGTACAAAAGTGTCTCACATAAAGATCTGTGCATGTTTACAGGGGTATGATGGACATGACGATCCTGGGGGGAAAGAAGAATTACCTATGGCAGATTTCAATGTGAGTCTTTCAGGCCTAGCAATAGAATGGTTTATTGACTAAGACATTGACAAGTGGATTAGTTGGGATGACATAGCTAATGAATTTGTGCAACAATTCCAATACAATGTGGATTTGATTCTTGATGAATCCCTTACTAACATGAAGAAAAAGAGTACTCAGACTTTCAGAGAGTATGCAATTAGATGGTGTGAACAAGTTGCTAGGGTGAAACCATCAATGAAAGAAAGTAAGATAGTAGAGGTACTTCTTCAAGCTCAGGATGAAACATATTATCAACACTTGTTACCTGCATTAGGCAAGCCATTTATTGAGGTCCTCAAAATGGGGGAGATGATAGAGGACAGAATTAAGACCGGCCGCATTGTGAGTTTTGCAACATTGAAAGCAACTACTCAAAAAATTCCAAAAGGTTCGAAAAGTGTCGCAAGGAAGAAGTCTAAGGAAGATGCATCTGCCATTGTAGTTAGATAACAGACACATGCAAAAAGACCACACCATCGTTACCTATAGGCTCAAACCCAAGCTCCACAAAATCTTTCCCAAAATCCATTACACTATATTCCCCCACCTACATATCCAATATACAATGCACAACCCTATGGTCAATTCCCTTCTTACCCACAATGGCATGCACCTACTCTTCAAAGTCATCCTCAAACTCTATAAACATACCAAAGCCCTTCTAGGTCCGATTTTTGATCCAAGTCAAACAGTGAAATGAGGCAGAAGTCAAGAGATAGCTTCACGCCAATTGGAGAGTCATACGCCAGTTTATTCCAGAGATTGGTACAGCAGGGCATGATCACTACTCTCCTTGGGTATACTCTTGACCTACATTCAAGAAGTTTTGATGCTAATGTATGATGTGCATATCATTCTGATATTCAGGGTCATAGTATTCAAGATTATCGTTCTTTGAGAAGAGAAATAGAAAAGATGATTCAAGATAAATCAATTATGTGCAGACCATTGACAGTGGGGAAAGCTCTAGTCATGTTGATATGAAAACCAGTGGCTAAAATATCAGGCTGAGAATTTGAGGAGTCACCCCTCTCCCTACTAGGAAAAGGTATGGTAGTGTGTTTTGTTTTATTTTTTGTTGTCTAAATTATTTTAGGGTTGTAGTTCAGGATCTAT
Source organism: Capsicum annuum (assembly GCF_002878395.1). NCBI lineage: Eukaryota > Viridiplantae > Streptophyta > Magnoliopsida > Solanales > Solanaceae > Capsicum > Capsicum annuum. The sequence goes on from NC_061122.1 coordinate 13,428,088, forward strand.
CTTATTTTGTCCTTTTGTCATTTATTTTCAAACCCTTCTATCTTTTATTTCAACTAAATGAAGTGTCCCATTTTTCTTTATGTTTTAAATATTTGTTGATTGTTTGTTTTCTTTACATAGTACATTTTATGTTGACTCTAGTGATATGACATGCTAGTGAAATTTTCAGCCAGATCTTAAAATCCAGTTTAAGCATGAACATTGAATCTGAGGGGTAAAGTTAGGTGGAGTGTTGAGACATTTGGTGACAAGTTGAAGCCTTCTTCAAAAATTAAGGCAATTATTTCAATTGAAAAACCTAGCTCAATTAGGTCAAATAGCGGATGTGTGCTCCCGAGGAACAAAATAAAAAAAACTCCATGAAATCATAAGTCATTCAATGTGAGGGATGTACAACAAAGGTGGAGTTGTATGTTCGACAAGTGTAGAAGAAGAGGTGGCACATATGCTCGGGGCAAGTTACTTTTGTAAAACATGTCACAAGTGATGTTGATCATGCACTTTCACATTGCATGCTATGTACTCGTATTTTCAATGATTAATATGACGAATAAATTTTATTCTGTTACCCAAACATTGTGTCATCCTTTGTTTATCCCATTTGAGCCTTAGTGTTATTTTCTTTCATACCCCTCTATTGGAATGAAGAAAGAGTCAGCAAAGCTCAAAAGAAAATTATCGAACAAAAATTAGTTTCAAGAAAAAGAATAGAAAAATGTGTCCAAAAATAAAGAAAAGAGAAGAATGTCAAGAAAAACAGAGTCAGAAAAAAAAAAAGAAAAAGAGTCAATAAAAGAAAGAAACAAAAATTAGAATCAATCAAAAGAACAAGATGCTAGAACTACTCATGACCTGATTCTTCTCTCTCGGGGGTGAGATACATAGGCTTCCCTACTAAGAGCTCGATCCAACTAAATAAATAATTTAGAGTCACCCAGCCAAAATAAACTGGGGCATGCATTAATCATCATTTTTTGAGTCGATTCCAAAAGTTGTAAGTCCTACCCCACATCAAGTGTTGTTTGAGCCTTATGACATCCTTACTTTTTAACCTTATCCAAAAGTCAAGTTACAACCAAATAAAGACCTTTAGATCAATATCTAAGAATGCTAAGGCTAAGTATGCAATGGAGATGATGACACATTTTGAGAACTACTCGTCTTCCTCTGCTTTAGAAATTAGGAGAGAAATAAAAATGAGAGAGTTTTATTGGTGAAAACACTCACGGGCATGATAAGATGATGGTAAGTTGAGAGACATAAAAATGAGAGAGCCTTATTGGTGAAAACCCCATTGGTACCATAAAGAAATGGTGATTTGAGAGAAAAACAAGAGAGGCTTGTTGGCAAAAATCCTTCAATGTGCCACTAGCCGAATGATCTCTTCGAATGCAATGGGTTCAAGCAAGTAACTTATTTTCAAAGTCATTAACTCAACAACAATTGGTAAAAAGTTTGGATGGAAAGATTAGGCAGCTAGATCCAAAATGCATGGCATAATCATTAGAGTTGACTGTCATTTTAGATAGATTTTTCGTTTCTTTATTTCAAATGGGGACATTCATTGTCTTTTCTTTCTTCTCTTTATTTTTATTTTATTTTTCTTTAGTCAGTTCCCCAAATAAAATCATTGTCATTTTTTCTCGTGTATTTGAGTCAAGTCCATGTCAAAAAAAGTCAGAAAAAGATTTCAAAATTGACTACTAGCTTCTTCAACTGCGCAAAGCAAGACAAAAGGCCAACACATGAAAGAGACATGATTGTGAGCCAAAATAAGGCATGTAGAAAGTTTTGTCAACCAACAAGTCTGGAAACTCATGGAAATACCAAGGTTCAAAGGGTTTATCTGAAAAGCATAACAAAGTAGAGATACTGTATCTATTTTAGAGTTACTCTTAATAATCTGAGTTTGGATCAATGATACAGCTAGTCAGTGACATATTCTAATGATTGGAAGCAAGATTAAAAATGATAGGGGAAAGAGTGATTTCCACAAAAACCAAAGCCACAAACCAGCCACCATATTTTTAAACTAATTGGTTTTCTTTGTATAAAACAAGAACATATGTTACCTTCGAAACAAGGATTTCAAAGCCTAAACATCAAAGGCCGTAATATTCTCACTTCTCCAAATACAAGAGGAAATGTTGCTACATAAATTTGGTATTCAAAACCATGGTAAAACTTATAATCCAATATCTCTAGGAGACACACTTCCTTATTTGGGTAATTCAAGCAACATTTATAAGGAGACACACTTCCTTGTTTGAGTAATTCTAGAAACATTTGTAAGGGGACACACTTCCTTGTTTGGACAATTCAAGAAACATTTGTAAGGAGACACATTTCCTTAATTTGGTAATTTAAGAGATATTTGTAAGGATATGCACTTCCTTGTTTAGCTAATTCAAGTGACATATGTGAGGAGACACACTTCCTTGTTTGGGTAATTCAAGCGACATTGGTGAGGAGACAGACATCCTAGTTTAGGTAATTCAAGCGATAGTTATAATGATACGCGCCTCCTTGTTTGTTTAATTCAAGTGGCATTCATGAGGAGATACATTTCCTTGTTTGTTTAATTCAAGAGGCATTGGTAAGGAGACGCATTTCCTTGTTTGGGTAGTTTAAGAGACATTTGTTAGGAGACACACTTCCGTATTTGGGTAAGTCAAGCAGTATTTGTCAGGAGATGCACTTCCTTGTTTGGTAATTCAAGCAACATTTGCAAGGAGAAACACTTTACTTGTTTTGGCAATTCAAGCAACATTTGTATGGAGATGCACTTCCGTGTTTGATAATTCAAGCAACATTTATAAGGAAACACAGTTCCTTGTTTGGTAATTCAAGAAGTATTTCTAAGGAGACGAACTTCCTTGTTTGTAAAATCCAAGCAACATTTGTGAGGAGACACACTTCCTTGTTTGGGTAATTCAAGCAGCATTGGTAAGGAGACACACTTTCTTGCTTTGTTAATTTAAGAGGCATTGGTAAGGAGACACACTTCCTTGTTTTAGTAATTCAAGAGGCATTGTTAAGGAGACACACTTTCCTGTTTGGGTAATTTTAGCAACATTTTTTAGAAGATACATTTCTTTATTTGCGTAATTCAAGTAGCATTTGTAACATTTGTAAGCAGACGCATTTCCTTGCTTCGACAATTAAACCAACATTTGTAAGGAGATGCACTTCTTTATTTTTGTAATTCAAGAAACATCTATAAGGAGACGGACTTCCTTGTTTGGGTAATTCAAGCAATATCTATAAGGAGACACACTTCCTTATTTGGGTAATTCAAGCGGCATTTGTAAGGAGATGCACTTCCTTGTTTTGTAACTCAAGCAACATCGGATCCCACCCGAAGCAGAAGGCGAATAAATGAAAAGTAAAGGAACAAGGTGAAACAATTGAAAGCCAAGTAATAAATTGAAAAATTGTAAGTCAGGAGCCCACCTGAAGAATAGGGTGATGAAACTAGAGTCAAGAGTTCAAAAGAAGCTGCATAGATAGGACTTTTGTAATTTTATTTATCTTTTTAACTCTTGTAATTTTTCATTTTTTTGATGTAATGACAGATTGCGATCGGAACCTCGATGGGACCTCACTCGACTCTCTAACTCGGTATAGTCCATCTCTTTCCAATCCTTTGATATACCTGTCACTTGATTCCCTCATAACTTGGGTAGGTAGGATGTCCTAATTCAAGACTTGGCATCCCTCCTTCCTTCTGTTTCATTCTTTTAATAATGGCCGAGACAAAATTCTGTCTCGTTGTCTACTTCATTGTCTGAAAAGACTTCATGTTTACATTTAAAGGGGGGGATGCGCTAGACACCTAATTTTGTCCCTCCCAAATTCTATTTTATTCATTTTTAGCTCAATTTACTACGCATCCTCATCCGTGTGATAATCCCTCCACAAAATAACAAAACAATAACCCTTAACTAATTTTATCTTATCCTAACAACCTACCCAATCAAAATAAACCACCTTACTACCCCCAACCCTACCCCACCTCCCCCTTGGCAACCCAACCCCTCACGTGACTCGCCCATATTTATTTTCTACAAAAAAAGGGCATATATATGTACCAAGAACACATAGGAACTGGGGGATTCTCCATTTTTTTTATTTTACATAGAGAGAGAGATACAAAAGGAGGAGAAGCCATTGATGAACTGCATTTTTCTTCTCCACATATAGATAACCACACGTACGCCACTTAAATAATGCCACCGTTGTCATCACAGATCCGAACAATACACGATATCACATATAGACACCCTAGAGGGGAGTAGAATAGAAAGAGATGAGAGAGAAGAACCTGATCAGAGATCGTGTTTTCCCGTCGTTCTTCACTGAAAATCACCTCACCCTTTCTGTTTTAACTCTGAAACCCACTGGAAGTTCAATTTAATCCATCGCCATTGTCTAGAGACCAAATTCGGATTAGTTTAGATCAGATTTTGGATAGTTTGGGTTAGATTTTGGTTTACTTACTCAGGTTAGTTTCGGTTTGTTTGGGTTCTTGTGGGTCCAATTTTTTGGGGTTTCATCTATTTTGCAGTTTTGTTGCTGAAATCGGTTGTGGTATTCATCAACTGTTTGTAGCATTATGCTGGAATTTGGGTGCGTTAGATGCTGTTAGTCTCAATCGGATCATTCGTGGTCAATTTCTATAATTTTTGGTTTCTCTATACCGAGTTTGGATTTCTTCACTAATGAGGTCTCACTCTTCAGGCTCTCGGATTTGGTTTTCTTAACTCATATTATCAATGAAATTTGATATTGAAGGTACATTTCTTAATCCGCTCTCTTTTATTTATCTTGGCGTGGTGAATTAGTTGTGATTATGTGTGGCGTTATTATGTTTTGTTGGTTTTTTTGTTGATTTTGATCATGACGTTTGTTGATTCGGCCATGTTTGAAGGATGCGTTTGACCATATATTAATTGTTGATTGATAAAAATATAGTTCGGGGCGGGAATGGAGAAATCAGTGAAAGTTGAATGTAGGTTAATTTGGGTTGGTAGTCTTCTGTTTCTATTCATAATAAGAATGAATGCGGATCGGAATGTGATAGAATTATGATGTGTGGGAATGATAGGCAAACATAGTTTGGGGTAAGAAAATTTAAGATAAAGTTTTCATTGAATGTTTGAATATGGAATGTTGATTGAATATATTTTGGTTTATCATACTTGATTCAATTGTATCATTTGGCCGGGGAATTCTCCGAAGTACTTGCATTATTTTATCTGGGGAATGCCCCAAAGTATTTTATTTCCACCTAATACTTCAAAGGGGGCATGTTGTAGACACCTAATTTTGTCCCTCCCAAATTTTATTTTATTCATTTTTAGAACACACTTTACTACTCACCCTCACCCGTGTGATAATCCCTCCACAAAATAACAAAACAAAAACCTTTAACTAATTTTATCTTATCCTAACAACCTACCTAATCAAAACAAACCACCTTACTACCCCAAACTTACCCCACCTCCACTTACGAATCCCACTTCCTCACGTGACTCCCCCATATTTCTTTTCCACAAAAAAGAGCGTATATACGCACCAAGAACACAAAGGAACTGGGGGATTCTCCATTTTTCTATTTTACACAGAGAGAGATACAAAAGGGGGAGGAGCCTTTGATGAAATCTATTTTTCTTCTCCACATATAGATATCCACACATACACCACCAAAACGACGCCACCATTCTCATCACACATCCGAAACACACACGATATCACACATAGACACCCCCAAAAGGGAGTAGAAAAGAGAGAGATGAGAGAGGAACCTGATTGAAGATCGCATTTTTCAGCCATTCGTCATCGAAAATCACCTCACCCTCTCTATTTTAACTCCAAACCCCATTGGATGTTCAATTTAATACATCGCCATTTTCGAGAGACCAGATTCAGATTAGTTTACGTTAGATATAGGATAGTTTGGGTTAGATTTTGGTTTACTCAGGTTTGTTTTGGTTTGTTTGGGTTCTTGTGGGTTCACTTTTTTGGGGTTTCATCTATTTTATGATTTTGTTGCTGAAATCGGTTGTGGTATTCATCGACTGTTGGTCGCGTTATGCTGGAATTTGGGTGCTTTGGGTGCCGTTAGTCTCAATCGGATCATTCATGGTCAATTTTTGTGATTTTTAGTTTCTCGATACCGAGTTTGGATTTAGTCACTGTTGAGGACTCACTATTCAGGCTCTCGTATTTGGTTTGCTTAACTCATATCATCAATGAAATTTGATATTGGAAGGTCCATTTTTTAACCCGCTCTCTTTTATTTATCTTGGTGTGGTGAATTGGTTGTGATTATGTGTGGCGTTATTATATTTTGTTGGCTTTTTTTTCTTGATGTTGATCATGACGTTTGTTGATTCGGACATGTTTGAGGGATAAGTTTGACCATATGTTAAGTGTTGATTGATAAAAATAAAGTTCGGGGAGGGAATGAAGAAATCGGTAAAAGTTGAATGTAGGCTAATTTGGGTTGGTAGTCTTTTGTTTAATTCAGAATAAGCATGAGTGCGGATCGGAACGTGATAGAATTATGACTTATGGAAATGGATAGGCAAACATAGTTTGGGTTAAGAAAATTTAGGATTAAGTTTTCGTTGAACATTTGAATATGAAATGTTGATTGAATATCTTTTGGTTTATCGTACTTGATTCAATTGTATCATTTGGCCGGGGAATGCCCCAAAGTACTTGTATTATTTTATCCAGAGAATTCCACGAAGTATTTTGTACTCAGAGGATGTTCTTGATGAAGGATCGAGGCATCGGGTAAAGCATAGGAGTGTAGTTAGGATTAGTATAGGTTAGATAGGATTTATTTACGCATTTTTTTGGACCGTATAATTGGACTGGCCATTATATTCTTGGGGTTTGTTTTGGTCTGTGTTTGTTGGATTGGTTGTTATGTGTTTATGTAGTTTATACATTTTTAGTTTCAAATTTTGCCGATATGCTCCACCAAGTGACCGTGGTTGAACCACGGGATCGAGGGGTGCCTACAACTTCCCCTCGTCAACAGAATTCCTTAGCTGGACTCTCTGTTCGCAAACCAATTTTAAGAGAGTCAAAACAGTTTTGAAAAGGACTTTCCAAAGGTAACAAATTAACAAATTAACAACCCTCCCTATTAAAACTTGACAACACATCACCCACCTTACCATACCCCTACTCCTAATCCCTCCTAGAGTGACGTTGTTTTTCTCCAGGAAATAATGAAATGAGGTAGAAATCTAGGGATAGCTTCACACCAATTGGAGAGTCGTATTCCAACTTATTTCAGAGATTAGTACAATCAGGCATGATCACTCCTCTCCTTGGGCACACTCTTAATCGACGTTCAAGAAATTTTAATCCTAATACATGATGTGCATATCATTCTAATGCTCGGGGTCGTAGTATTAAAGATTACCGAGATTTGAAAAGATAAATTGAAAAGATGATTCAAGATGGATCAATTATGGTGCAGAACATTGACAGTGAGGAAAGCTCTAGTCATGCTAATATGCAAATCAGTGGCTAAGTTGTCAGGTTGAGAAATTGAGAAGTCACCCGTTTCCCTACTAGGAAGAGGTTTGGTAGTTTGTTTTGTTTTGTTTTCTATTTTTTTGAATTATTTCAGGGTTGTAGTTCAGGATCCATCTTGTTTTGTCCCTGTGTCATTTATGTTCAAACCCCTTTCTATTTTATTTCAACTAACAGAAGTGGCCCTTTTTCTTTGTGTTTTAAATATGTATTGCTTGTTTGTTTTCTTGACATAGTGCATTTTATGTTGATTCTAGTGATATGACATGCTAGCGAAATTTTTAGTCAGATCTTAAAAGCCAAGTTAACCATGAAACATTGAATCAGAGGTTTAAGTTAGTAAAAGAGAACATCTAAGGAAATAGGTAGAGTGCTGAGACATTTGGTGACAAGTTGAAGCCTTCTTTGAAAATTAAGGCACTTGTTTTGAGAATCACAAGAATAACTCGGTCATCAATTGAAAAAAATGTCTCTATTTGGTCAAATAGTGGCTGCGTGAACAGAATAAAAATCAGCTCCACAAAATCCTGAGTCATTCAATGTGAGGAATATGCAACAAAAGTGGAGTTGTATGCTAGAAAAGCGCAAAAGAAATAGTGATGCATTGACTCAGTCAAAGTTAATGCTTCAAAAATGTCATTAGTGATCTTCATCTTTCATGTTCATATTGCATGATATGTACTTGCATTTTTAAGGATTGATATGACGAAGACATTTTATTCTGCTATCCAAACACTGTGTCATCCTTTGCTTACCCCATTTGAGATTTAGTCCTATTTTATTTCATACCCCTCTTTTGGAATCAAGATAGAGTCAACAAAGCTCAAAAAGGAAGTGTCAAAAAAAAAATATAGTGTCAGAAAAGGTTCAAAAAAAAAGGAAAAAATATGTCCAAAACGAAAAGAAAAAAGAAAAGTGTCAAGGAAAATAGAGTGAGAAAAATCCAAAGAGAAAAGAGTGTCAATAAAATAAAAAGAATCAAAAATCAGAATCAATCAAAAGAACAAGCTGCCAGAACTACGCGTGACTTGATTCTCCTCTCTCGGGGGTGAGATACGTAGGCTGCCCTACTCTGGGCTTGGTCCAACCAAATAAATAATTAAGAATTGGCAGTCAAAAGAAACTGGGGCATGATTTCATCCTCATTGTTTGAGTCAATTTCAACAGTTGTAAGTCTTACCCCACTTCAAGTGTCATTTGGGTCACATGCCATCCATTCTTTCTAACCCTATCCAAAATCCAAGTTACAACCAAAGAAAGACCTTCAGATCAATCTTTGAGAATGTTAAGGCTAAGCATGCAATGGATGTGATGACGCATTTTGGGAACTACTTGTCTTCCTCAGTCTAAGGAATTAGGAGAGAAATAAAAATGAGAGTGTCTTATCGGTGAAAACCCTCACGAGCACCGTAAGACGATGGTGAGTTGAGACAAATAAAAATAAAAGAGTCTTATCGGGAAAAAATCTCACGGGTACCGTAAGAATACTGTGAGTTGAGAGAAATGAAAATTAGAGAATCTCATTGTTGAAAATACCTCATAAATACCATATGTCAATGTTCAGCCTAGAGAAATAAAATGAGAGGGGCTTGTTGGCGAAAACCGTTCAAGGTGTCTCAATTTTGAGGTCATTCACTCTACAATAATTGGTAGAAAGTTTTCGATGGAAAGATCAGGCAGTCTAATCTGATATGCATGTCATAATCATTAGAGTTGACTGTGATTTCTAGAAAAAATTTACTTTCATATTTTTCAATAGGGATATTTATTGTCTTTTTTTTCTTCTCTATAGTTATATTTTTATTTTCTTGATTCAGTTATCTGAATAAATCAAAAATTGTTGTTATTTTTCTAGTCTTTAAGTCAAGTCCATGTCAAAACAAGTGAGAAAAGATTTTAAAACTGGCTGCCACTTCTTCAGTTGCACAAAGCAAGACAGAAAGGCCAGCACATGAAAGAGACATGATTGTAAGCCAAAAAAGGGCATACAGAAAGCTTTATCAACAGGAAAATCTAGGAACTCATGAAAATACCAAGGTGGGTTTATCTACGAAGCATGGCAAAGCATAGCTACTATGTTTATTTCAGAGTTACTCTTAATAATCTGAGTTTGGATCAATGACGTGATGAAGCAAGGGAAAGTGCCAACAATCCAAAACAAAATGAACGAAATGGACACTAGAGCAGGATCCTCCTGGAAAAATGGGACCATACCCAAGACATGAAATCCTTCTTTATCATAATCTTTGTTCATGATAACTTTTGTTCTAGTTAATTTTGGTTTTAGGAGCCTGCCTGAAGAACAGGGTGAGGAAATTGTAAGTCAGGGGACCGCCTGAAGAATAGGGTGAAGAAATTACAAGTTTGGAGCTTGCCTGAAGAACAGGGTGATGAAATTGAAAGTTTAAAGCTCGCCCGGAGAACAGAGTGAGGAAATTGCAAGTCAAGAGCTCACCTGAATATTAGGGAAACAAGTTGAAAGAAAAGCAACAGGATGGAGGAATTGAAATCCAAGCAACAAGTTGAGGAAATCATAAATCAAGAGCCTGCCGGAAGAATAGGGTGATGAAACTTAAGTCAGGAGTCCAAAAGAAGCTGCATAGATAGGAATTTTGTCATTCCATTTATGTTTTAACTTGTAATTTTCATTTTTGATGTAATGACAAAGTCGTGGACTGAAACCTCAATGGAACCTCACTCGATTCACCAACTCGATATAGTCCTTCTCCTTCCTTTGGAGGTACCTACCACTTGATTCCCTTATAACTTGGGTAGGTAGTTTTTCTTATATGTAGACTTGATTTCCCTCCTTTCTTCTGTTTCATTCTTCTTGAATAATGGTCGGGACAAAATTCTGTCTCTTTTTCTACTTCTTTGTCTAAAAACATTTCGTGTTTACATTCAAAGGGGGCATGCTGTAGACACCAAATTTTGTCTCTCCCAAGTCCAATTTTATCCGTTTTTAGCTCACCTTACCATGTACCCTCAACCATGCAATTATCTTCCCGCAAAAATACAAAAAATAACAAATCCCCAACCAACTTAATCCAAAATATTCTCTCAATAACAAATTAAAAACCCTCCCTATTAAAAATTGACAACACATCACCCACCTTACCATACCCCTACCCACTACCCTACCCCTAACCCCTCCTAGAGTGACGTTGTTTTTCTCTCTTTTAATAAATACACTAAGGGGCATCTTCCAGGGAATGGGACAAAAGAAAAATACTCTTAATTAACCATAGAAACATGAGAATAGAGGGGCCCACCATATTTATACCCCAATACACATTTTACACTCATACACCTCACAATTACCCGGGCCTACCATATATATACAAACTGTATTCCTTTTCTTCTACACACATACACAAAAGGGATTTGTTTCATTGATATAGGAAAGACACTCACCTCACAACAAAAATACGCGCACACTCATCCATAGAGATGAAAAACACACATACACATACTCTCCATCTCTGAATCAGATTGACACAAAAATAGAAATTTACGTACAATAGGGAGAGAGAAATAATTCACTAATTAGAGTTCTCATATATGCATACACCTAAACAAAAAAGCAATAAGATAAAGAAAGATGAAGATATCAAGAGAGATCAAGAAAGAGAGGTAAAAGATGAGAGAAACTGATCGAAGAAGCTCAATTTCATCGATGATTTCACTACCGGAGAACACCAATTCGCTTCGCCAAAAACCCAACTAACCTTTGACGACCTCCACTCCTAAAATCCAAAAACTAGTGGTCGAACACCGTACATACTACCACTGTTGTACCATTCCAGTGGTAAGGAGCATTGCCAAATCTGGCAGCGACGGCAAGGCCTATAGCCGGCTAATTTTAGCGTTGATTCCGTTGAGTCTTCACCAGAATACCTTATACATCATCGTATGGCCTCTATTTCCAGTCTTATTTATTGTTCAACTAGTTGTTTGGGTTTGAATAGTCGGATTAGGAATTTGAGTTGGTGGATTCACCTGCTGAAATTTGATTTGAGGTTTCGATGCGAACTCTATTTCGTTTAATAGAATAATACTTCTTGAAAGCGGCATTGAGGTTCAATTATTTCTTCTCTTCCTCTTAATTCTTATGTGATTGTTGAACACGATTCGATATATGAATTATTGGTGATGTTTGAGTGTTGAATTGGTTAATATTTGTTTGTTCTAATTTGTTGTTGGTCCCATTGATCATGAATTGTGTGATGAAATGATATTTCATTCGAGAAGTAAAATCAGTTATTTAGGGGTTGAAAATTGAAAATTGATAAAAAAAAGCATTAATTTATTTTGATTTATTGAAATTGTTGAATATAATAATGCCCTAATAGTTCGAGTTGCATAGGTAAATAGTAGGATTGGGTAGGAAAATTTAGAACTTATGGGTTTGAGTGTTTTGGAATGTTTGTAGAATGGTTTGTCTTTTTTTCAATCAAAAAATGTATTCATTTAGCTAGGGAATGCCCTAAGACACATTGTATTTATTGACCGAGGAATTCCCTAATGTATGATGTTGGAGGAAGACGTTCGTAACAAAGGCCCGAGGCATCAAGTAAATCATTGGAGCATAGTTTAGGATTAGTGTAGGTCAGTGTAGGTTTACATTTTCACATTTTTCTATTTTTGGACTGTATAATGGGACTGGACACTATATTTTGGATTTGTTTTGTTTTTGTTGGTTTGATTGATTGTTCTATGTGCTTTGTATGGTGTATAAATTTGTAGTATTAAATTAGCCAATACACTTCACCAAGCAACCATGATTGAACCACAGGATCGAGGGGTGCCTAACACCTTCCCCTCGATCAACAGAATTTCTTGGCCAAAATCTCTATTTGTGGATCAATTTAAAAAGTCAAAAATTGTTTTGAAAAAAGATCTTTTAAAGGTGACTTGCCACACCGGATTATGTCAAGTAGAGACTCTGAGTTTTGATTGTTAAGAGTCCTTTTCAAAAAAAGTTTCATCTTTTGGTACCTTAGTAATAAAAACCCTTTTCGAACTCAAAATAAATCTTTTCGGTTAAAAAAAGGGTGTGACATAGGCGGATCCATTTGGGTGGTCAAACGGGCAAAACAAAGCAAACGGGGCATTTTTGGAACAAATCAGTGTGCTATAGCCCATGGTTTTGGGGGTGGGCTCGGGTTTCGAGTGTCATATGGGCTGAAAACTACTCCGGGCCTTCCTGGGAGGCTGGAGAGAGTCCTAGTGTGGTCCGTTTGTATGGAAGGGGCCATTTGGGTAGTCAAACAGGTAAAACATCACGAACAGGGCATTTTTAGGGCAAATCAATATGCTATAGATCACGGTACAGGGGTAGGCCGAGGGTCTAGGTGTGCTGTCGGCCAAAAATTACTTGGGATATGCCAGGGAGGCTGGGGAGCATCCTAGTGTGGTCCGTTTATTTGGGAAATTATATTTGGGTGGTTAAATGGGAGAAACAATCCGAATGGTGCATTTTTAGGCCAAATTAGTGTGCTATAGACCATGGTTCTGGGGGTTGGCCCAGGTTTTAGGCGTGCCATGGGGAAAATCGCTTGGGGCCTACCAGGGAGGCTGGGGAGCATCCTAGTATGGTTTGTTTGTGTTGGCGGAGCTGTGAGCAAAATCTAACACATTTAATACTTTTTAGCTCAAAATAATTGTGAATTCTGAATTGACTCTTGTTGTTCTGTAGTGTTTGCTCATGATATTGCAGTAAAAGGCTAAAGAAATAAAAACAAATAACAATGGAGCAAACGAGTTGAAAATCTGAGCAAAAGAGAAGAAAACATGGTTGACAACCTCCATGATAGGTCGTCATCCTTGTGATAACTTATTAACATGGCCGCCAACCTTAACCAAAAACTTTAAGCCTGAGAAGAAGTTTTGACAAAGTTGGTGATAAGGCATCAAGTTGGTGATAAGGCGTCACGAAGGCCGTCGACTTAAACTAAAGAATTCAGTTTAAAGAACAAATCTGACGACGTTGGTGATACACCGTCAGATCGGTGACACAGCATTAGCTACATCGTTAGCCTAAGACAGATTTTGTAGGGCATCAGACTCTTGAAGCTACGTCAGATTGGGCGTCACCTATTTCGAGAATTTTATTGTTTTGTTATTTTATTTCCTTAATTAGGCTTTAGTACAAATAGCATCTTTTAGAGTTTCATTCAAAACTTTGGAAGCAGCTTTTGACATCTTGTAACTTATTAAAGGGGAGTTCACATGTTTTTGACTCTCTTAACTTAGAATTCAATTTTCCATCCTTTAATTTAGTTGTGGGAAATTCTTATTGTACTTGAAGGAGAAACAACTTTAAATTTCATCTTTTGTAAGTTCACTTGCTGTAAGTTATGAATTTAATATTTTTTATCTCTTTCTATCTTATGAGCAACTAAAACCTACAACTAGGGTTGTGGGATCGATGATTATTATTTGATTGATTTAATAGTTGGATTAGGGTTTGAGTGATTCTGGAAACGTCTTTAAATTTAGTTATTTTAACTTTAATCTATTGGTTGTAAACATTAGGTTATGCCTTAGGTCATTTCATAGAGTTCTACTTCAAGTGAGACTCCTTCAATTCCAACTCTTGTCTCCTTAGTGTTGTAGTAAAACTCCAATTCTTTAAATTAGCACATTTTAATTTATTAGAATCTTTCTCCACCTACACATATGACTCTTCAGGATATACTTAAAAGTGAAACTCCTTCTTCATGTAGGACTCATTTTTCAACTCAACTTGCTTTCCCTTATCATTAAGTGTTTTAATCAAATTCAACTTATTATATTCCCCACATGATCAGTAACTTGAGTATATCAAAATTAATCTTGCTTATTCATTCCTGTCTTTAAGCAATCCTGTCTGTATCTATCAGTGAAACTGGAAATCTGCTTTCCTACGCGTGGACCAACTCAAGTAACCTGTTTTATTCATGTGTCAGTTTATCAATCATCAAAGCTACATAGTACCCAACAAATTCCCTCTTTTTGATGATTACAAACCTCTTGTCTTTGTGCATTCAACCATCTTCACCTGTAGGCACTAAAGTATAAAACACTAGAATGAAACAAGTTAGTCAATGGGTTATAAACATTGCACAACCCTCTTATCTTTCCCCTTTTGGCATCATCAAAAAACTATTTCAACGTAATCATATACTAGCCAAAGTGATTAGTTATACTAGTCATGGCCACTGGGGCTATCACCAAAACAATCAGACAAAGACTTGAGTTAACATAGTAATGTATTAAAGAGAGCAAAAACATGAGTCAATTTAGCAGACATAACCATTCCATTTAGCTGTCAGAGCATGTTCCACATTAAACCTAAGCTAGTACTGAACAAAGCAAAACAACTGAGCATTTAAGAAATATGGTATAAAAGTGGGACATGACTAAAGGTACGAATAGTGATGAGAAAGAAGGAACAGGTGATATCAACTATGTCAATTGACTAATGAATTCAACATTTTCATCCCTCTCTCAATCAAGGTCAAGCTTCAAAGTCATGGTCCAAGCCTGAAGGACAACTTATTCCATTTCATGACTGTCTTGTGTAGCTTTAAGTTTAGAATTTATCTCAGCTAAATTATTTTTTTTTACGGTGAGTGTTAGCCCTCCTTATTGAACTAGGTAGAGATAAA
Source organism: Capsicum annuum (assembly GCF_002878395.1). Classification (NCBI taxonomy): domain Eukaryota; kingdom Viridiplantae; phylum Streptophyta; class Magnoliopsida; order Solanales; family Solanaceae; genus Capsicum; species Capsicum annuum. Next base: position 13,443,297 of record NC_061122.1, read on the forward strand.
TGATTCATCTATTAAAAAAAATCCATTGTTGTTTGAAAAGTCAAACCTAAACTAGGATTGAGAAATCCTAAAAGATCTGATCCAATTAGGAACTAAAAGAGAGAACATGTCCCTTTTTATTTTTTAGAACATATGTTGCATGTGATTGATTATCAAGCTTGGCAAATCCATAGTACAAACTGATATTTTGGTTGAGAGAGAAGAAGATACTTTTGGAGTTGGATTAAACATATTTGTGCACAATCCTTTGGAGAGAATCACAGAAAGTTGGTCAAACGTTCGTCAACTTTATAAGACAAGGAGAGGATAAAGCATGAGAAATTGAACAGGTGTGCTCAAGTATTTCAACTTAGATAGCATTTGCTTATGTCACTGTAGAACATACCTGATAAGAAAAACTTTGTGGTCACAATTACTTTCTTGTACCTATTTTTCTACATAATCTAATACAAAATTAGGTTAGAAGAGTAAAAAATCTGAAATTGGGACACACAACTAAATGTGCAAGACTGAATCGAATAGAATTTTAGCTAATAAGATTAATAAGAAAAATGGTTATTCTAGTCAATCATTGAGGGAAGTTCATGCAATTTTAATCATCCCCAAGTCTAACCTATTCCTTTCAAAATTCTCTCCACTTAGAGCCTTTGGTGCTTCTCCAGTCAATTAAGTAACCCACATAGTCAACATTTTTATAGCCCTCCTGAAAAAAAAAAATTTCCGTTGGATACCATAGTCTCAAGCCATTGATTTCCATGCGATATCTTAAGATTCTTTTGACAACACCAATTCTTATAAACTACCAACAAAATTATCAACATCTTGTGTTGCTGTTATTGATGCATCAATTTCTTGATTTGTTGTTCTCACTGTTAATATGCCCTCAATTTGTACAACAGTTGGACTACGTAGTACAACAGGTTCCTGTGCATGCTCATCAGTTTCACTATCACCCTTTTTTTTATTTTTACCATCTCCAAAAGATCCATTCCTCCTTTAAATGTGGTGAGTGAAAGAAACTTTATTTTCTCCCAGTATTATGTCTTGAGCAAGCTCTATATATGTACTAATTTTTCTTGTCTCCTTTCACTCTCACCTGCAAAACAAATCAAGGGTTAACTTTAGAAACGCAGACAAGCTTGGGTCATTTCTTATATTTGATATACTCAAGTTACTGATCATGTGGGGAATATTTCTTGAATTAATTTGATCACTTTTTCCTTTTCATCAACTACATTCTTCTTTGGACTTGGTCAATTCAAGGTCAATATTGTCTTGTTCATCACTTTTGAGTTTTTTTTTCTTTTTTCAAAAAGAATCAGTTTTAAAATTTTAGATTTGAGAGTCAGGTTTGATGAATTAAGTATGCTAACCTGTTCCTTAAGAGTGTAGTTTTCCTTTTCAACAGTGTTCTTACAAGTTTCTAGATCAATAAAATCAAACTTGAGACTTGCAAGATTTTTGAATAAATTATCCCTATCAAAAGTTAATTCTTGGAACTCATCAATTATAGCACTTATTAAGGAAACAAGTTTCTTTTTAGAAAATAAATGCCACTTCTCTTTGAGTTCAAGAATACTTACCTCAAAGTTTCCATCATCTTCTTCCATGTCTGAATCTCTAATGTCCATTAGAGCAGTTTCATCATCTTCTTCATCATTTGATTCATCACTTTCAGATGTCTTATAATTTAGATCTTCCATTTCCATCTCATAGGTCTTCAAATTACCAACTAACTCATCAAGGGACATTCTAGTGAGATCCTTAGCTTCTCTTATGGCTGTAACTTTGACATTCCATATAGACTTTGGTAGGACTCTCAAGACCTTCTCTATCTGTTCCTCAGTAGATAAAACCTTTCCTATAGATGATAACTCATTTACAAACAAAGTTAAACTAGTTATCATTTGTTATAGTGACTTATTTTTATTTATTTCGAAAGCCTCATATTCAGTGAAAAGTAATGCAATTTTAAATTTTCTTACTTGGATAGTGCCTTCATGTGCATTCACCAATGCATCCTAGTTTTTTTTAGCAGTGTTGCAATTAGACACTCTATTGTACTCGGTTGGACCAAGACCACAAACGAGAATGTTTTTGGCTTTTGCATTCTTTTGTAGTGCAACACAATCTTCCGAGGTGAATTCACTCCTTACTTTTTTCACTTGTTCTCCATCCACTGTCTTCATAGGAAATGTTGGTCCATCAATAATTCTATCCTATAATTCATAATCTACACTTTTAAGAAATGTTTCCATCCTAGCTTTCCACCAAATAAAGTGAGAACCATCAGAGAGTGGAGGTATAATAGTGGATTGGCCTTCACTGTTACCAGTAGGTGGTGCAGAATTTATCATATTGATCTATGTCTTTGGTGCTATCCCTTTTTAAGAAAACCTCTCTCTGATACCACTTGTTAAGAATTTGTGCCCTACTGATTATCTTAATTTTGCTTAACTATTGCCTATCGATGAAACGGATTACCTGACATGTTCTAAGGAAACTTTAAAACTGTAAATAAAGAACATAGTGAATTTTACGTGGAAAACACCCAGCTCAAAAAGGTGTTAAAAACCATGACTTGTACCTCTATAGGATTTAACCCCAACTTCACTAAATAACTTTGATCCTCAACAACGACTGATTACAAAACTCTTGTAACCAACAAATAGGAACTATAAACTCTAATTCCTTTAACACAATGAGTAGAAATTACAAACTTTATTTCCTAACTACACACACCTCCCAAGGTATGCGTTCCCAAAGTCTCTGAGTTTTCCCCAACTAGAATACTAGATCCTAGTTCAGTTTATAACACACTGAAACTAATATTATATCAATAGTTCAAACACAATTAACAACTCTAAAAATCAACGCTAAAACTCTTAGCTGGATTCTATACTTAGGACCAGGTTCTTCAATGTGTTTCTTCAGTGATTGAGTAGCACTTCGTAAAGTCAATCTGTCAATTGTGCTTTTTTGCTTTGTAAGTGTGTAAATTATTCTGACTGATGCATCTTCTATTTAAGCACAACTCTTCAAAGAGTCATTTTTTATTTCAAACTTCTCCTTTAATCAAAACTCACATTGCATAGAGTTCTACTTCAAGTGAGACTCCTTCTTCAATTCCAACTCTTGTCTCCTTAGTGTTGTAGTAAAACTCCAACTCTTTAAATAAACACATATTAATTTATCGGAATCTTTCTCCACCCACCCATAGGAGTTTTCAAGATATACTTAGAAGTGAAACTCCTTCTTCACGTAGGACTCCTTTTTCAACTCAACTTGCTTTCCCTTATCATTAAGTGTTTGAATTAAATTAGACTTGTTATATTCCCCACATGATCAGTAACTTGAGTATATCAAAATTAATCTTTCTTATTCATTCCTGTCTTTAAGTAATCTTGTCTGCATTTATCAGTGAAACTAGAAATCTGCTTTCCTATGCGTGCACTAGCTCAAGTAACATGTTTCATTCATGTGTCAGTTTGTCAACCATCAAAACTACATAGTACGCAACATGATGGTATGTGGGCTCTTGGTTTCTGGGAATATGCTGGGTTTGCCTTTGCTGGATTGGCACTATTAATTGGTGGCACCACCAAGTATAGGCATTTCAGGTGTAGTGGCAACCCTACAACCAGGTTTTCTTAGGCTATAGTTTCTGCATCGAAGAAGTGGAGAGTAGAACCTCCAGAGAACAAAGACGTATTTTTTGAAGTCAATGATGAGAGATCCTAAACCGCTAGTATAAAAATGCTCCACACCTATAGTTTCAAGTGAGTACCAAAGCACTAATGTCTAAAAAAAAAGGGCATCCCGGTGCACTAAACATACCGCTATACGCGGTGTTCGAGAAAGGCCCTGGAGTAACTGGTAAAGTTGCTGCCATGTGACCAGAAGGTCACGGGTTCAAGCCTTGGAAATAGCCTCTGGTATAAATACAAGGTAAGACTGCATACAAAGCACTAATGTCCAATTCAAAAAATTCACAAATATGCTTAACGTATGACTCTGTATTTTCCCATTCTAAGATACACTAATAAATCTTTGTTGAACCGCAGATTCTTAGATAGAGCGGCCCTGCTCACATCCAATGAACTTGACAATGAGAAGCAGCGTAATCGCAACCCATAGTGCCTCTGCCCTATTTCACAAGTTGAAGAGGTTAAGTGCATCTTGTGGTTCTTACCAATTTGGCTATGTACTTTGCTTTACTCCATTATATTCACCCAATTGGCATCAATCTTTGTTGAGCAAGGTGACGCCATGAAGACAACAATCAAAAACTTTAGAATTCAACCAGCCAGTATGCCTACCTTTGACATCACGAGCGTAGCGAGTTTAGTACTCCACTACCGTCGAGTCATTGATCCTTTAGTGAAAAATTTTAACAAGATCAAGGGCGAGGCCTAAAGGATAACTCAACTTCAACGGATGGGTATCGGACTTGTCATTGCTGCGATGACAATGCTTACTGCAACAATTGTGGAGTACTACAGGATCAAGAACACTAAAGATGACTGCACACATTGCGAAGGCTCAAGCTCTCTAAGCAACTTCTGGAATGTTCCTCAATACTCTCTGATAGGAACTTCGGAAGTGTCCATGTACGTAGGGCAGCTAGATTTTTGTCTCAAAAACTTCATTGTGCATGACATCAATAGCACTTGAAAACTACGCGAGCAGCTTAATTGTGAGTATAGTGATGAAAATTTCTGCAACTGATAACATGTCTGGAATCTGGATGGATCCCAGGAAATCTCAACGAGGGTCATCTAGACAGGTTTTACTTTCTGTTAGCTGGCTAGACAATCTTATATTTTGTTGCTTATATAACATGTGCAAAGTGGTACTAAGGTGTAAAGCATGGTGAAATGATTCAAGAAGTCAAGGAAGACAAATGTGAAGTCTAATTTATCTTACAGTTTTGTTATACTTTGTAAGGCATTTTGGCAGAACAAATAAATAAAAGGAATACTGTTTTATTGTTAATATTTTCATTCTATTACTCCTTTGTCATTTAGAATGTTATTGCCTTATGCTGGGTCTATTAGAAATGGTCTGTCTAGTTAAAAGCAGTAGCAGTGGTAGTGATATAGACTGTGTATATTTTATCCTTCTCAGACCCCACTTTGTAAGCATATATTGGATATGTTGAAAGATTCATTAGATAAGGTTAAGTTGATTTAGAATCGACTTCTAATCACAACTTACATTTAACAAAAAAAATTATGCTAATCGAGAGGTTCATGATATAAAGTTAATGGTGTTGACATCCAATTAAAAAATTATGCTAATGCGTTTATTAGCCTTATTTTTTATAATTATTATATTATTATTATATTTATACATTTATAATATTTATCCTAAAATAGATGAAAGAATCATAAAATGGTAAGGACTCCTAAATTTAGTAAAAAGAAAAAAACGATGGGAATGTACTGAAAGTTAAAAGGACACCTAAAATTATGAGTCCTAAAATATATGGAAATAATCTAATAGAATAAATATACAAGTTTTTTTCTTTTACTTTTTACGGTCTTATCAAAAAATCATTGTCTAGCTTCAAAGATGCATGTATGGTAAATGGAATAGTAGTCATTACTAAAGGTTAGGAAGCACATATGTCTATTTTCTTTTACACATATACTGATTACATACGATCTTCTTATTACCTAAAATAGCCTATATATTCATAATTTTAATTTATATGAATGTACATATGATTAATAGACACTAAAATATCCTGTCCCTGTCTTTTAGGGTTGTCCTCTGTATCAGTAAATTTTGGCTCCATTATGAACTTCTCCATGATGTGAAGTTAAGCTTGCTTATCAAGATGGAGCAAGGATCATTCAATCATGACAATATTTGGTACATGTCTTTCCACATTCTTTGCTATTCGGTAACGTTTTAGTAACTTTTCCTTTTTATACAATCTAAATGTAAGGTGAAGCTGAAGGAGAAATTATTTGGAAAAGGATAAGTTGATTCCGATCATTATATATTAGCAACAATGTTTATTTAATCAAAATTTGTACTGCAAATTCTTGGTGCTTCCATTAAAAGCTTTATATCGTGAGGACTCACATGTTGATGTACTTTCATAAATAGGGCTGCTTTATGTACCAACTTGGCCAAGTTAGAGAATTTGAAATGCTTGCAGAAGGCTCTAGCATTACCTCATGTTTCAGGTTTTTCATTATCTCATGTTTCAGGTTTTCTTTTCTTTTTTACTTTACTAAAATAACCTGTTCTTTTTTGTACGAGATAGAGGTTGTTTATCAAAAGGTTTCAAGTTTGATATACATAGGTATACACCTTTCAAGTTTGAGGTAGGTATATTTTTTTATGTTTCTATCCAGGTTGCTAGAGCTATTCTTAAAAATCCTAACGATGCAATGAAGAAGGATCCTTTTGATATAGTACACACATTTTTATATTTCCAATGAGTAAATGTCCTCAATGTAAGGGTGTACATCGTAATGTGTGTATCGGAACAATAAGAGTTAGCTATAGTTTTATAGTGGATTGTGTCAGAGGCAACATGATGAGGTGTATAATTGTGATGTTGATATAACTTTTAGCGGTTGTAGTATATGTCATGGATATCAGCAGCCAATATGAAAGAGATAAACTGTGAATTACTTTCCCAATGAATGGTTCATGGAAAACGTGAGTTAGAAAAGAATATAATCACATGCCATTGTATTATAATTGTCCTTGCATCACATGCCTCACTTGGTGCTTCTATTATTCTTTCTCAAGAGCTAAGTGTTAGAGCATGTGGAGTTTTGATGATAGACATGAGAATGAAACATGTGGTAAAAGCTGTTCCATCCAACTGAACCAAGGTCAACTGCAGATAAGTTACTGATATGATGACCTGGCGTACAAACAGAAGTGGATAACATTTATAACATTAGAACTTGAGTTGAAAAAGAAGACTTGCAGAAGTTGAGTTGAAAAAGAAGAAGTCCAGAAGTTGAGTTGAACAAGAAGTCTTGAAGAAAGAGAAAACAGGAATCTTATTGAAATAAGAAGAGAGGGGCGGCAACAAGTATCAGAAAATTATCTGGAGTCCTATTGAATATAAAAGTTGATATCAATTGAAGGAATCCATCAGGTGGGTGCTTAAATACAAGAAACTAATTCAAAAGCATCAACTCAAGCACTGAAAAGCATATCAACAATCAGTATATCAGTTCTCATACTTGAAGAAGAACCCAATCTCTTACTTAGCAGGTTGTAGAATTTTTGTAGTGAGTAGGTTCTTTGAGTTGTAATGAGTCAATGTTCTAGTCTCAGTTATCTATAAACTGAGTTAGGAATTATGTCTTCAAGTTTGGGAACTCGAAGACTTGGGAACGCTTATCTTGGGAAGATTTATGTTTTTGTAGTGATAGGAGTTAGAATTTTTAATTCCTAGTTAACAAGAAGTCTTGTAATTCTGTTGATTGTTGAGGCTCAAGTATTATAGATAAATTGGGTTAAATCCTGTAGAGGTAAGGTTGTGGTTTTTTACACCTTTCTTGAGCCGAGTGTTTTCCACGTAAAAATACTGTGTTCAGTATTTACTTCTGTGAACCACTTTTACCTACATGTTCCAAAGATAGACAATTAGTAGGGCTTGTACACTAACAAGTGGTATCAGAGCAAGGTTGTCTTAAATAAGGCTAATACCTAAGAAAAGATTAATATGACGAATTCTACACCTCTTACTGGTCACAATAAAGGTCAGTCAACTACTACACCTCCCCTTTTTTGATGGCTCTCATTTTACCTGGTGGAAATCAAGAATGGAGATGTTCATTCAAAGGAATTTTATGAATCATGGGACAGGATTACTGATGGTCCAACTATTCCAATGAAGACGGTTGATGGTGAACAAGTCAAGAAAGTAAGGAGTGAATTTACTCCTGATGACTTGTTGGCTTGGAAGAAAAATGCAAAGGCCAAGAAAATCTTGGTCTGTGGACTAGGACCTACTGAATACAACAGGGTATCCACCTGCACTACTGCTAAGCAAATTTGGGACGTACTGGTAAATGCTCATGAAGGCACGCCTCAGGTATGAAAATTTAGGATCTGTCTTATTTTCACTGAGTATGAGGCATTCCAAATGAAGGAAAATGAAATCTTGCATGAAATGATGACAAGGCTTACCACTTTAATAAATAAGTTAACTTCCTTAGGAAAAGTCATCTCTGACAAAGAACAAGTTGAAAAGGTTCTGAGGGTATTACCCAAATCAAAATGGAATGTCAAGGTAACTACAATCAGGGAGGCTAATAAGGATCTTGAAGGTATGACTCTGGATGAACTAGTAGGTAACCTAAGGACTTATGAAATGGAAGTTGATGGAATCAAAGAATGAGTAGCTCCTGAGAAAATCTTAGCATTGAAAGCTTCTGATAGTGATGAGTAATTTGAACTTGATAAAGAGCAAGTTGCCTTCATAACTAAGAACTTCAACAAATTCTTCAAAAATAAGAAAGTAACATGTACTAAGAAATGTTCCAATGAAAATCCAAATGGGTGCTACAAATGTGGAAAAACTGATCATCAGATTAGGGACTGTCCAGTCTAGGAAATAGAATGGAAGAAGGAAAGGGCTGAAAAGGAGCTGAAGGCAAAAACAAAGGAGGAGCATGCTATGATAGCAGCCTGGGGATCTGATTCAGATTAAGATGAAGTTGATGAAACTGCATTTATGGCCCTTGGGGAGTCAGATTTAGATGAAGAAGAAGAGTATTCCGAGGTAAGTATACTTGAACTCAAAGAAAAACTGAAATTGTTGTCAAAGCCAAAACTTGTTTCCTTGATGAGTGCATTGATTGATGATTTCCAAGAGTTAACCTCTGATAGGGATGAATTGTCCAACAGTCTAGAAAGTCTTAAATTTGATCTCATCGATTTAAAGGCTTGCTCAGATATAGTTGACAAGGAAAATTGCAGTCTCAAGAAATAGGTTGCAGAACTTGAGATTTCAAATAACAATCTTAGGTCAAAAGTTCTCAAATTAACTCTCACTGAAAATGGGAAAAAGACTACAAGTAAAGAATAAGAAGATGCTAAACTTGAGCTTGTTAAATACAAACAATAATGCCATGATTTAACTGAAGAAATAAATAAGTTGAGTCAGGAAATCACTAAACAAAAATTGGATCTTGAAAGGGCAAATAGGTGGACAAACTCCTCTAGAATTATTCACAAATTAAGTGAGAAAAATTTCAATGAAAAGGCAGGTTTGGGATTCTACAGAAGTTTTGATGATCCAAAAGATTTATGTTACATTTTTGAAAACCTTGGACATCCCACCTAAATGTCCAGTAGCTACAAAAACCAAATTAAACAGTCAAAATCCGGCTAACAGATCTTCTTAAAACAAAAGAAACAAAACCAGTTCTGGTCAGAGAAACAGGTTGCACTACATGTTGCCTGCATGGACTAAAAGAATTTTAATTCATCCTTTCACTCATAAAACAGGACCCAAGCTTGTTTGGGTTCCTAAGTCTAACATTTGAATTCTTTTTAAAGGAGAAAGTAAAAGAAAGCACAAGGCACTGGTATTTAGACAGTGCTTGCTCAAGACATATGACTGGGGATAAGAAAAAGTTCCTTTTACTCTCCAAAATAAATGGAGGAGGAGTTTCCTTTGGTGATGGAAAAAAGGGAATCATAACTGGAATTGGAAAGATTGGCTCATCAGAGTCAAAAGAATTGGAGGATGTCTATCTTGTAAAAGGATTGAAGCATAATCAGCTGAGCATATCATAGCTGTGTGATAAAGGTAATAAAGTTATTTTTACAGCAGCAAGGGTCAAGGTTAAAAACATGGATACTAAAGAGGTTGTGCTCACTGCAAGGAGATATAAAAATGTATACAAAGCTGACATCATGGCACTACCAAGACCTAAACTGACTTTTCTGAGTGCTATAGGAAATGATCCCCTCCTTTGACACAGAAGACTTGGTCATGCACGTCTGAAATAACTAAATATACTTTCATCCAAATACATGGTATTGGGATTACCCAAAACCAAGTTCAAGAAAGAAAAGCTATGTAGTGCATGTGTAAGGGGGAACCAGGTAAGATCCTCTTTTAAGTCCAAGAACCATGTTAGCACAACCAAGTGCCTTGACCTTGTTCATGTATACTTATGTGGACCCATGAAACTTCAAAGCAGAGGTGGCAAAATCTATGTTCTTGTAATTGTTGATAACTATTCCAAGTTTACTTGGACTTTGTCGCTAGTCTCTGAAGAAGATGCCTTTGATGCCTTTGAAATCTTCATTAAATATATTGAAAAGAAATTAGGTACTTCATTAGTTTCCATAAGGTTTAACCATGGTTCAGAATTTGAGAATGTAAAATTATTGAAATACTATTCAACAAATGGTATAGATCAGAACTTCTCATCTCCTAGAACACTACAACAAAATAGAGTGATGGAGAGAAAAAATAGAACTTTGGAAGATATGGCTAGAACAATGATGATTGCAATAAATGTTTCTAAAAACCTTTGGGCTGAGGTAATAAGTACTACAGAATATATCATAAATATATGAATAATCAGACCTTTGTTAGAGAAGACTCCCTATGAATTACTAAAAGGAAGAAATCCTAACATCTCTCACTTTAGAATCTTTGGATATAAATGTTTCATACATAATAATGGAAAGGATAATTTGGGAAAATTTAATGCTAAAAGTGATGAGGGAATCTTCTTAGGATATTCACTCAATAGTAAAGCATATAAGATTTTAAACAATAGAACAAACTATGTTAAAGAAAGCATGTATGTGATCTTTGATGAATCCTGTGTTAAGACTAACCTGTAGGAAGAAAATAATGCTGAGGAACAGGTTGCACAACCCGTTTCACTAACTGAAGCTATCAAACTTGGAGGCACTTCAACAGGGGGAACTGAAACTGAAGGCACAGTGATAGGGGAAACTGAGCCATCAACTACCACAGATCAAAATGTTGTCAGTTATCCTAGTGGTTAACTAGGATTGATTCCAAAAGTTTACAAATATCAAGGATCACACCCCATAGAAAATATTCTCACTAAACTCACCTCTGGATTACTACAAGATTTGGACTGAGAAGTGTGTGTGCTTTCACAGTATTCCTGTCAGAAATAGAGTCAAACAAAATAAAGAAGCATTGCTTGATGTTGATTGGATCATATCTATGCAAGAAGAACTGAACTAGTTTGAAAGAAGCAAAGTATGGCACTTAGTTCTACTTCCAAAAGATAGATTAGTAATTGGAACTAAGTGGGTGTATAGGAACAAAGTTGATGAGCATGGAATAGTCACAAGAGACAAGGCAAGGTTGTTGGTCCAAAGAGAGAAAGGAATCAAATTTTATGAGACTTTTGCTCCTGTAGGAAGATTAGAAGCTATAAGATTACTTGTTGAATTTGCTGCCTACAAGTAGTTAATACTATATTAGATGGATATGAAGAGTACATTTTTGAATGGGTTTCTCAAAGAGGAGCTTTATGTCAAGCATCCCCCAGGATTCTAAAGTAAAGAGTTTCCTGATCATGTGTATAAATTGGATAAAGCTTTGTATGGGATTCTCACCTAGAGCTTGGTACGAGAGGTTGTCAAAGTTTCTATTGGAGAATGGTTATTCCAAAGCTAAAATTGGTAATACCGTGTTCTTAAAAACCAATGGAAAGGATTTGTTAGTTTTGCAGGTATATGTGGATGACATTATATTTGGATCAACTAATATGAATATGACTCATGAATTTGGAAAACTCATGAGCATTTGAGATGAGCATGATGGGAGAACTAAATTACTTTTTAGGTTTACAAATAAGGCAATCAGGGACAATGATTCACTAATAGAAGTATGTCAAAGATCTTCTCAAAAGATTTTCCATGAAAGAAGAAAAGGAGATCAGTACTCTTATTGCCACTGCCACAAAGCTTAACATGGATGAAATTGATTCAGATGTAGAGAAAAAGATGTATAGAGGTATGATAGGTTCACTCTTATACCTCACTGCAAGCAAGCCTGATATTGTGTTTAGTGTAGGGCTAAGTGCCGGGTTTCAATCTTAGCCTGAGGAATCACATCTAAAATCAGTGAAAAGAATCTTTAGATACTTGAAAGGAACAAGTGATGTTGGATTATGGTATCCAAAGGTAGTAACTTTGATTTGGTAGGATATTCTGACGCTGATTGTGTAAGATATATGGTGGACACAAAAAGGACTACAGGTATGGTACACTTTTTGGAATCATGTTTAATTACCTGGTCCATAAAGAAGCAAAATTCAGTTACTTTATCCACTTTTGAGGCTGAATATATAGCTGCTGGGTCTTGCTGTGCTCAGTTGTTATGGATTAAACAACAACTTATGGATTTTGGTATAAATGTTGGTCGTGTTCCCATTTTTTGTGATAATACAAGTGCCATTAACATAGTGAAAAATCCTGTTCAACATAAAAGAATCAAGCATATTGATATTAGACATTACTTTCTTAGAGATAATGTTGAAAAAGGTCATGTATCAATTATGTTTTGTTCAACTGAGGAACAAATTGCTGACATATTTACTAAGGCCTTGAGTAGAGAACGTTTTGAAAGAAACAAGTTAGCTTTGGGGATGATTAAAATTGTATAAATCTTCCCCCAATGATTGATTAGAAAAAACTGTACTTAAGTGGTAGTTGATTAATTCAATCTTATACATTTAGCTGTGTATCCTAATTCCAAGGTTTTAGAGTAAATTAACTCGACTATGTGTTGATTCTGTATATAGGAAGAGTCATCAAAGCAAATTTTGACCATTGTTTACACAGTTCAGGTATGATTTTCACTTGTTCATGATTGCATAAGACAGAAACAATTTTTTTCTTGATACCTTTCGTTATACTTAAACCGTCAAAAATCCAAAAGTCATCTGCCTTAAAAAGATGTCAGCCCTTTCCCATTATTTTAGACCCCTTCATCATTACGGTTCTATCCAAATCCTTTCCTCACATAACTCAACTTCCTCCAAATCCTTCTTAAATGCGTATCCTTTTCCCTCTCCTTTTTATTCCCTCCATACCTTCTTTACAACAACACAAAAACTTTCTGACTTATCAGCGATGGATTCTTCATCATCTCCATCTTCTTCACTTGACTCCGCCATGAATACTTTTACCTCCATCATCATCCACCCAAATATCACCTTAACTCCGTTAATTCCTCCTCAAATCACCCAAAAATTCTCTGATTTTGCTGCATTCAGAAACTTCCCAAATTCTTTTACACATTTTTCTCCAAATACCTTATTCCATTCCAACCCGTCACTTTCTCCACCAATTCCACTTCAAATTATTTATCAACATGATGAACCTATTGCAAATCTCATTCCTCGAAGGTCCAGATCTGTCCTAAAATGAAAACCTTCTTTTGTTGTCATTGATGTAGATGAATCTACTTTAGTTAAGCCTTCTGCTGTAGTTGTTTCTTCTCTCAATCCTCTTACTCCAGGAAATAAACAACAACAAAATGCTTCGTTGGAAGAAGCACTTTATGGAAGTAAAAAGTAATGGGTTGCTTCTTCTGGTTCTCCACCTCTCAGTAATCTCTCTCCTGATATTCTATTTCATTCTAAAAGAAAATGGAAGTATATCATTGCCAAAACCTCAAAGTCCTCTTTCACATCTATCTCTCCATCCCAACCCACTTCCAAAACTTCATCGTCCTCAAAATCTATGGGGAAAGCTTCTCCTAAGAAAGCCTCCACTATTAAAGAATTCCCTTCCACCAGAGGCTCTTCAAAATCCTTTTCTAGTCTGAAGAAACAAGTATCCCAACCTATTCCTTCTGATTCCTTGGCTTTAGATTTTGATTTTCTTCCTGATATCCCTCCTACTTCCTCTACTCAACCTGATCCCGATCTTGACTATGATGTTGCTTTTGATACTCCTACTAACAAGGCCTTCCTGTCAGCTTAAGTTCTCTACTTTCAAAAACGTAAGTTGGCTTGGGGTATAGTTGTCACTGGTTTTGAGGGTCCTGATATGGATGTGTTGCTTACTAAACTGAATGCTCAGGGGTGATCACACCTATTTCTTTAAGGTGATTATAAAGGAAGTTTGAGAAAGATAAAGTGTATGGATTTTATAGTAATAGAGTTGTTGTTGGGGAGATATTCTCCACCACTGTTCATGTTAAAACCATAAATCTTTACCCTGCTGATATGAGTAGAATTTTACGTGTTCCTACTGGGGGTTGGGGTCATTATGTGAAAGGTACTTGGCCTTCCTTCAGCTATTGATATTTCTAGAAAATTCTCTAGAAATTCTTCTCTTTTAAATCATAGAAGGGTTCTCAAGAATGAGATGTCTCCTCTCCACCATTTCTATTTTGATGTGGTTCACAAAATAATCCTTTTTAGACAGGAAAGAAGAACTGTAGCAAATTTTCTAGATCTCACCCTAATGGAATTGTTAGACTCTTAGATTCTGATTGATATTCCTACACTCATCATTAAGCACATGCAAAGGGTTTTAATTCAAGATACAAATGGCTATGCTTTACCATATGAGTTCTGGCTTGCCCCTATTTTTGAGGACTTTCATATTCCTGTCAAAGTATAGTCATTGCAGACCACAAAGGATACCATTGGGTCTGTGAACCATGCTATGTTGCCTGCTCTTTGAGGAGTGATGATAATCCTATGCAAAGGCTGAGGAATGCTCTTGTTACCGAGCAAAGTGAGGTAGAGGTGGCATAAACTGCATTGGAAGTTGCTCAGGTTACTCATGAGGAGGAGAAACAAGTCCTTCAAGCTCAAATTGCCTCTCTCACAGCCCTTTTAGAAAAGGAAAGAACTAAAAATACAGATATCATTAAGAAGCTGACCTCTTTTATTCCTACTTTTTGGTTAATCTGGTTATATCTTATAATTTATTATAGGCTGTGATCATTGTATTCAGATCAATCAATGAAGTGGTCTCTTTTTGTTTTATGTGGCTCACTTCTGTGTTATTGATACATTGCTTGTTGTTTTTTCTCTAAAGTCTTCATATTTTAGTAATAGCCCCAGTGGCCATGAATTATAAGACTTGTTTCACTCATTGGTCCATTTTTTTTTATGATGTAAAAAGGGGGAAGAACAGATTATACAGTGCTTAAAACTCAATTGACTAATCTGTGTTTTATTTTGTTTCCTTTACTTAACTTCTTCGTGAGTATGTTATGTTTATGGTATTATACTGCTATGTTTTTCATCATCAAAAAGGGGGAAATTTTTAGAGCATGTGGAGTTTTAATGATATACAATAAAACATGTGGTAAAAGTTGTTCCATTCAACTGAACTATGGTTAGTTGCAGATATGTTATTGATATAATGACTTGGCGTACAAAGAGAAGTGGGTAATATTTATCACATTAGAAGTTGAGTTGAAAAAGGAGACTTGCATAAGTTGAGTTGAAAAAGAATAAGTGCAGAATTTGAGTTGAACAAGAAGTCCTGAAGAAAGAGAAAAGAGGAATCCTATTGAAAGAAGAAGGGAGGGGCGGCAACAAGTAGGAGGAAACTATCTGGAGTCCTATTGAATATAGAAGTTGGTATCAATTAAAGGACTCCATGAGGTGGGTGCTTAAATACAAGAAACGAATTTAAAAGCACCAACTCAAGCACTGAAAAACATATCAACAATCAGTACATCAGTTTTCATACTTGAAGAAGAACCTGATCTCTTACTTAGCAAGTTGTAGAATTTGTATAGTGAGTAGGTTCTTTGAGTTTTAATGAGTCAATGTTCTAGTCTCAGTGATCTATAAACTAAGTTAGGAATTATGTTTCAAGTTTGGGAACTCTAAGACTTGGGAACACTTTTCTTGGGAAGATTGTGTTTTTGTAGTGATAGGAGTTAGAAGTTTTAATTCCTAGTTAACAAGAAGTCTTGTAATTCTGTTGATTATTGAGGCTCAAGTATTATAGTGAAGTTGGGTTTAATCCTGTAGAGGTACGGTTCGTGGGTTTTTACACCTTTCTTGAGCCGGGTGTTTTTCACGTAAAAATACTGTGTTCAGTATTTACTACTGTGAACCACGTTTACTTACTTGTTCCACAGATAGGCAATTAGTAGGGCTCGTACTCTAATACTAAGCAACATATTACTGTTATGATGGTAGAAGAAATTTTTATAATTTAGACTTTTACCTAAATTCAGTCGTTGGAGATATTGTCTTCATATTGAATCCAAAAATGTTAATTTTCTTTGATACTTTCCCATTTGTTTCTTCATTTCGTTGCTTTGGAATTATGATATTACACTTTTCTTTGATACTTTCCCATTTGTTTCTTCATTTCGTTGCTTTGCAATTATGATATTACTCCCTCGCTGTTGTTTCTTTACTATGTGTGAGAAAGAAAAGAGAAGCTGCTCCTTTAATAGGTGAAAGTGGAAATTGTTAGTGTATTTAATTTCCATCATAGGTTCTTTACTATGTGTGAGAAAGAAAATAAAAGCTTCATCTTTAATAGGTGAAAGTGAAAATTGTTAGTGTGTTTAATTTGCATCATAGGTTCGTTACTATGTGTGAGAAAGAAAACAAAAACTTCTCCTTTAATAGGTGAAAATGGGAATTGTTAATATGTTCAATTTGCAGCATAGATTTTACGGGAGGTCAATATCATATAGAGGAGACAAGTCAATAGTGTATTCGAGCCTCATTCAATTTTTGTTGAATTTTGATGATTCCTCTACATCTAATGTCTAAAGTAAATGTCGACTCTGGATGAAAAGGTGTGTTCTATTCTCTCCAAAATACTTCCTTAGCATTTAGTCTATTAATTCAGATGATCCTCTACATCTATTCAGTTTGTGCATTGTCAAGTAATTAATTTGTCAAAAATATTACACTACAAGGCATATGATACTACTGTAAGCAGTGATCTTTATACACAAAATTCATATATTGTACTTAGCTGACCAGAAGCTATTTAGTCTTCCTTTTTCTGATTTTGTTTAATGCTTCTCATTTTGAAAAGTTGTTAAGGGAGAACAAATCTCTAACTACTAAAGTTCTTTATGACAGTGAAATCGAAACATTGTGCATCTATGACACACAACAAATTGGTCTTGATAAGGTAATTTTTTGAAAGGGGCGGTGCTTTGTGCTTGCAGGGCTGTAAGAAAGAAGAAAGAAGAACAACGACAGTAAGGTGAAGTAAAGTCTGAAAAAGAGATGTCACATGAAAGAGAACCCTACAGTTTAAATTGCTCGTGTGTCAAGTAGGACAAATCTTATTTTAAATGGATGGTGTGAGTTTGTCAAATCCTTGACAAGAAATTACATTATAAGTTTTAAAAGTTGTGGTCCTTTTTTTCACCTTATTTCACATGAATTGATCTTAAAGATCTTCCGTTGAAATTATTCACACTATAGCTTGGCAATAAAAAACTCTTTAAGTTTGTCTTCTCTCTCTTCTATTTCACCGGAGACACTTTACGATCATTACGATTCTACCCATATCAAAAGCTTCAATTGTTGATTTGAACTGCCCTGTTATTCTCACCCACAATGGCTAAACCTAGACATCTATGATTTTCTCCCATGAAAGAAGTTTTATTTCATAATTTTGTTGTACAACTATTGTGACGTCTTTCAATTTTCTCTCATCACAATTTTCTGATTGTTATCTTTTGCCTATATTTTCCTTTGTATTTTTGTTTGCATATGTGAATCATGAATTCAAATGTCTATATGGTGTGTGTGCATATGAAAATTTAGCAATATTGGTTGCCTAGCAGCTTCCTAGGAGGATGGTAATTGGTGTTTATTATAAAGTAATTCTTGATCATTAAAGTTCTTAATGAAAAACTAAACAAATATTTTATTTCAAATTATGCCTGATATATTTGTAATAGTGATTCAAGTATGACTAATTTTAGAATTACAATCTCTATATTATAATATAGGAAAACCGAACGGAAATCTAAGTGGACGTTAGCAAAATCATTAAATCGCAACTCATTAGGTATATATATGATTTTGGCACTACAATGATTCTTTATAATTTTCTTTTTATATTTCTCCAAAATATACAACTATTCTTATGCTCGAACCAGCATGTTGCATTGTTATGAATTCGTTTTACAGTATTCGAAGATTAAATATTTATTATGTTGTTTGGGATTGAATAATTAGAGAATTCAATTTTTTAAACGAGCTGATCCACAAATTTAATTTGAAGCAGCTTGTTTATGATTTTAGCTTATGAAATTGGACTTAGCTAATTTCTCTGATTTTCTACAGATTTGAGAGGATTGATATCCACACTTTACGTCATGTTTATCTGTGAACCTTTTGGCTATTGTTACAGGTTAAAGAACCTCTTTTAATATCAAATATAAATTTTATAATCATATTTTAGTCCCTCCTGAACTTTGTGTGTTGGACTAATATTTTTTTTAATAATTTTAGTGTCCAGACCATCTTAACTGCACCTCGACTAATTCACGCGATATTCATTGTCTCACTTTCTCTGATCTCTACAGATTTGAGAGGATTGATATCCATGTTCTCCATCGTTTTTGTCTTTAAACCTTCATGTTATTGTTATATTACCTCTGTTGGTCCCTCATGAACTTTATGTTTGTTGAACTAACCATTTTTTTATAAATGTGGCATTCAGGTTAGATTTGCTAGAACCCACAACCAAGAGAGGCCTACAAAACTTTAGCAAGCTTTTTCTTTACCACGAGATCAATAACACACTACATTTATGGATTCCCAACTTATAATTCTTATATATTTCCTAGATTTTTTATTATAAATACAAGAACCGCGTGAAAGTTACTAGATTTTCGAGAATCCCACCCTACCCATTCGTTCTCCCCACCCTTTCGTTGGAGCCAATGTCCTACTCGTACCTGAGCTTTCCGATCAATCCGCCCTTGGCCACTAGGTACCAAGTAACTCGATCTACTTTTTTCAGACAACTTTAAAAAATTATACTTTCTTCAATTCAATTTGTTTGTTGGTTTTGACCAAACACCGCCTAACATGTTAAAGATTTATAATCATCTAAATTTTCCTCAATTTCGATCAAAATGTAAAATCATGAGAATAAAAATAACTTTTCATAAAAATAAAGTTCTTTTAGAATTGGAAAATAAGTAAAATGACTGAATTCCTCTTTAATTAAGTACACTTTTTTATCTTCAACATTTTATGTTATTTTAAAAAAAAAATTACTTAATAAAATAATCTACATACAATAATTTATTTTTTTGTATACATTTATTCTTAATTAGGGCTTGATACACGTGCAATACACGTACCCTAAGTTTGTCATAAAAAATGAGCATAAATTTTTCTTTGCTACTTATAGATCGTTTGAGATTGTTGTTAGAAAACTACTTATTTGAAAAATATTTTTGTAAAATAACTTTTCAGAAAAGTATTTTTGAAAAAGATAATTTGTGTTTGGTAAATTTATTTAAAACAATTTTTTCATAAACGGATTGTGTTTGAATAATCTTTTTGAAAAAGTGTTTTTGAGATACAAATGACAAACAAAAAAAAAAGACGTGTGTAAATATTTGAGGAAAAATATTTACAAGTGTTGTCAAAATATCATTTGATCTTGCAATGTGATTCATCTTCTATTATTGATAATTAAAAAAAGTTATATATTCTTTAATCGTCATCATTCAATGATATATTCGATTTAATTTAAAAAAAAGAGTGAAAAATAAAATAATAATATATAAAACATTGAATGAAATAAAGAATTATATGTAACTATGATAGGGGTTATTTTTGTGATGAAAAATATAATTTATTTTCTACTTCTACTTCTAAAAAGAAAAAAAAAAAATTCTGCTTTTTCCAACAGGAAAAATATTTTTACTTGTTTTTAAAGGCACTTTTGTAAATGTGCCAAACACATTTTTTTTCCTCAAAAAAAGATGTTTTTTTCTTAAAGAAGTGTTTTTTCTTTGTTTTTTTTTTTTTAGAAAAAAAGCAATCCAAACATGCTACTAGTAAGGGAGAAAAACTGACCCATGAAAGGGGGCGGACGTACGTATAAGTTTGGGGTGCTTCGACACTTAGTAAACTCGATCCAGAATAGGTAGAATTATGTAGAGAATATACGAAAATAGGTATAAAACACATAAAAGCACCCACTAAAATAAAAGTTGGTTAGGGGTGCACTGATATTTAAATTGATCTTTAAGGTTCTCCACTGAAGGGATGTCATTTTTAATTTTTTAAGCATTCACATTCCTTAAATCCTAGGTCCGCCACTTCCAATCAACCCAAAAAGCAATCCAAACATGCTATTAGTATGGGAGAAAAACTGACCCATAAACCCCACAGTTGAAACTTGAAAGTGTTAATGGCTGGTTCACTTCAATATGACCAATAAAATAAAAATAAAAGATGCTCCAGGAAGCTGCAGTAAATGAATTAGCTATTTTTACATCTATCTATGATTAAATTTCCATTAGAAGTTGACACCTAATGTTAGGGAATGTAGAGTTTTGATGATAGACGTGTGAATGAAACATGTTGTGAAAGTTGGTCCATCCAAGTGTACAAAGCATAGCTGCAGGAAACGTTGTTGATAAGATGATATTGCGTACAAATGGGAGTGGATAAGCAAGAAGATTCAGACATTCTCTCAACACTTATCACTTCAGCAAAGTGGATAAGAAGGAGAAGACAAATGCAGTATGCAGAAGTTGAATTGATTAAGGAGTCCAACAATAAAAGGAGATAAATTAAAAGAGTCCAATTCAATCTAGGAGAGAGGGAGATGGCGACAAAAAGTGAGTGAAACTACCTGCGAATCCTAGTGAAGATAGAAGAATAAATCAACTAAAGGACTCCATCAGGTGTTGGCTTAAATACAAGAAACGACATTGAAAATATTCACTCAAGCACTGAAAAGATAGTCAACAATCAGCAAAATAGTTCTTCAACTTGAAGGAGCTAATGAAGCAACTTGGTCCTTAGAGTCTTAGACTTTGTGTAATAGGTTTTTTATTGAGTTGTAATCTCTAGTCTCAGTGAGGTATAAACTGAGTTCGGATTAACGTCTTTTAGTTGGGGAACTCGAAGACTTGGGAACAGTTATCTTGGGAAGATTAGTATTTTGCAGTATAGGAGTTAGAAGTTTTAATTCTTAGTTTATAAGAAGTCTTGTAATTTGTTGATTGTTGAGACTCAAGAGTTATAGTAAAGTTGGGGTTAAATCCTATAGAGGTACAGGTCGTGGTTTTTTACACCTTTTTTGAGCCAGGTGTTTTTCATGTAAAAATATTGTGTTCAAGTTTTACTTCTGTAAACCACGTTAGCTTACTTGTTCCACTGATAGAAAACCAGTAGAGTAAAATATTAAAATTGGTAAGGCATGCACTCTAACAAGTGGTATCAGAGTAAGAGGTTGTCCTAAATAAGGCTAGCACCTAAGAAAAGATCACAATGATGAATTCTGCACCTCCTACTAGTCATAGTGAAGGTTAGTCAACTACTAGACCTTTACTCTTTGATAACTCTCACTTTATCTGGTGGAAAGCAAGGATGGAGATGTTTATCCAAGGTAAAGACTATGAATTGTGGGATAGGATTAATGATGTTCCTACCATTCCAATGAAGATGGTTGATGGTGAACAAGTTAGAAAGGTAAGGAGTGAATTTACTGCTGATGACTTGGTGGCTTTAAAGAAAAATGCTAAATCTAAGAACATCCTAGTCTGTGGATTAGGACCTGCTGAATATAATCAGGTGTCAACTTGAACCATTGCTAAGAAAATTTGGGATGCATTGGTAAATGCACATAAGGGTACCTCTCAGGTAAGGAAATTCAGAATTTTCCATCTCTTAACTGAGTATAAAGCTTTCAAGATGAAGGAAAATGAATCCCTGCATGAGATGATGACAAGGCTTACAACCTTACCAAATGAGCTGACTTCATTGGGCAAAGTAATCACTGAGGAGGAATAGGTTTAAAAGGTTCTAAGGGTACTACCAAAAACAAAATGGAATGTTAAGGTAACTGTAATTATGAAGGCTAACAAGGATCTTGTTGGCATGACTTTGGATGAACTAGTTGGAAATTTGACAACTTATTAAATGGAAGTTGATGAAAGCAAAGAAGAAGCAGTTCCATAGAAAATCTTAGCATTGAAGGCTTCTAATAGTAATGATGAATTTGAACTTGATAAGGAATAAGTTGCCTTCATAACCAAGAATTTCAGCAAATTCTTCAAAACAAAGAAGGGAACAAGTAGCAAGAAGTTTTCAAATGACAATCCAAATGGATGCTACAAGTGTGGTAAGAATGATCATCAGATCAAAGATTGTCCAGTCTGGGAAATAGAGTGGAGAAAAGAAAGGGCTGAAAAGGGAATAAAACAAAATGCAAAAAGGATGGAGGAACATAAAATGATAGCAGCTTGGTGATTTGACTCAGATAATGATGAAGCTGATGAAACTACATTTATGGAACGTGGAGATTCAGACTTAGATGAAGAAGGTTATGCTACTGATGTAGGCATACTTGAACTTAAAGAAAAACTACACTTGTTTTCTAAATCAAATCTTGTTTTCTTGAGGAGTGCACTAATTGATGATTTGAAGAATTAACTTCTGATAGGGATAAGTTGTTCAACAGTTTTGCAAGCCTTAAATTTGATCTTATTGAATTAAAAGCCTGTAAAGTTACAGTTGATAATGAAAACTGCACTCTCAATAAATAGGTTGTAGAACTTGATTCTTTTGATAATGATCTTAAGTCTGAAATCCTCAAATTGACTCTCACTAAAACTGGAAAAAGGTCATGAGTAATGAATAAGAAAGTGCTGAACTTGAACTAGAAAAGTGTTAACAAGAATGCAGTAATGCAGCTGACATGATAAACAGATTGATTCAAGAAATCTCTAAAATGGAACTTGATCTTGAAAGAGCAAATAGGTGGACAAATTCATCAAGAATTGTTCATAAACTGAGTGAGAAAACTCACAGTGAAAAGGCAGGTTTGGGATTCCACAGGGGTAGTGCTGATCCTAAAGATTTATGCTATATCTTTGGAAATCATGGATATCCAACTACTGAATGTTCAATAGATACTAATAGCAGATCAAACAGTAAAAAACTGGCAAATAAATTTTCTCAAACAAAAAGAAAAGAACTGGTTCAGGTCAGAGAAACTGGTTGCACTACATGTTGCCAGCTTGGACTAGAAGAAATTTGATTCATCCTTTTACTCATAAAATAGGACCCAAGATTATCTGGGTTCCTAAGTCTAACCATTGATTTCTTTTGCAGGAGAAAGTGAAAGGAAGAAAGAGGTATTGGTACTTGGACAGTGCTTGCTCTACACACATGACTGGTGACAAGAAAAAGTTCCTTTCACTCTCAAAAATAAATGGAGGAGGAGTTTTGTTTGGTGGTAAAAAAAAGAAAATCATTACTGGAATTGGAAAAATTGGCTCATCTGAGTTAAGAGCATTAGAAGATGTCTATCTTGTAGAAGGATTGAAGCACAACCTGCTGAGCATTTCACAGCTGTTTCATAAAGGTAACAAAGTTATTTTCACTTTTGCAGATGTGAAGTCAAGAAAATGGACACCAAAGAGATTGTGCTTACTACTAGAAGATACAAAAATGTATACAAAGCTAACATAATGGCAATATCAGGACTAAAATTGACTTGTCTAAGTGCAATTGAAAATGGTCCTCTCCTTTGGTACAAGAGACTTGAAAATACAAGTCTGAAACAACTAAATACACTTTCCTCAAAATTTATGGTATTGGGACTACCCAAGACCAAATTTAAAGAGGAAAAATTATGTAGTGCTTGTGTAAGGGGGAAGCAGGTAAGATCTTCCTTTAAGTTAAAGAACCATGTCACCAAGTGCCTTGACCTGATTCATATGGATCTGTGTGGACCAATGAGACTTTGAAGCAGAGGTGGAAAAAGGTATGTTTTTGTAATTGTTGATGATTATTCTAGGTTCACCTAGACTTTGTTTCTAGCCTATAAAAAAGATGCCTTTGATGTCTTTGCAATTTTTAACAAGAAAATTGAAAATAAACTGGGCACTTCATTAGTTTCCATAAGATCTAATCATGATACAGAATTTGAGAATGTCAAGTTCTTAGAATTTTGTTAAGCAAATGGTATAGATCAGAATTTTTTTGCACCTAGAAAACCACAACAAAATGGGGTGATGGAAAGGAAAAATAGAACTTTAGAAGATATGGCTAGAACAATGATGTTTGCAACAAATGTTGCTAAAAACCTTTGGGCTGAAGTAATAAGCACTGCTGCATATATCAAAAATAGGTGCATGATCATACCTATATTAGAGAAGACTCCCTATGAATTACTTAAAGAAAGAAAGCCAAATATTTCTCATTTTAGAACCTTTGGATGTAAATGCTTCATACATAATAATAATCTAGGAAAATTTGATGCCAAAAGTGATGAGGGAATCTTCTTAGGTTATTCACTTCATAGTAAGGCTTATAGGGTTTTAAATATCATAACAAATTGTCTTGAAGAAAGCATACATATAGTTTTTAATGAATCCTGTGTTAAGACTAACCTGTAGGAAGGAACTGAGTCTGAGGAATAGGTTACACAACCCGGTTCATTGACTCAAGCTACCAAGCATGGAGATATTTCAATAGGGGGAACTGAATCTAGAGGCGTAGTGACGGGGGGAACTGAGCTACCAATTACCCCAGCTCAAAATATCAATAGTGATCCTAGTAGCTCACTAGGCTTGGTCCCTAAAGGTTATAAGTATCAAGGGTCACATCCTATTGAGAATGTTCTCACTGATCTCACTTTTGGGATTACCACAAAGTCTAGATTAGGAAGTATGTGTGCCTTTAAGCCATTCCTATTAGAGATTGAGCCAAAGAAGGTAACTGAGGCTTTACTTGATGTTGATTGGCTCATAGTCGTGTTGGAAGAATTGAATTAGTTTGAAAGAAGCAAAGTATGACACTCAGTCCCTCTTCCAAAAGATAGAACTGTAATTGGGACTAAGTGGGTGTATAAAAATAAATTTGATGAGCATGAAATAGTTACAAGGAATAAGGCAAGACTGGTGGTCTAACGATATAATCAGAAAGAAGACATATATTTTGATGAGACCTTTGCTCCCGTGGCTAGAATTGAGGCTATTAGATTACTTATTGCATTTTCTTCCTACGAGGAGTTCATTCTTTATCAAATGGCTATTAAGAGTGCATTCTTGAATGGCATTCTCAAGGAGGAAGTATATGTTAAACAACCTCCAGGGTTTGTAAGCAAGGAGTTTCCTGATCATGTGTACAAATTGGATGAGGCCCTGTATGGGTTGAAACAAACTCTTAGAGCTTGGTATGAAAGGTTGTCAAAGTTTCTACTGGAGCATGGACACACTAGAGGTAAAATTGACAACACTCTTTTCTTAAAAATTAATGGAAAAGATTTGTTAGTGGTGCAGGTATATGTAGATGACATTATCTTTGGCTCTACAAACATGAACATGACTCATGACTTTTCCAAATTTATGAGTTGTGAATTCGAGATGAGCATGATGGGAGAGCTAAACTACTTTTTGGGACTACAAAAAAAACAAACAACATCAGGAATAATGATCCATCAGTAGAAGTATGAAAAAGAACTTCTCAAGTGATTCTCCATGGAAGAGGCAAAAGAAATCAGCACTCCAATTGCCACTGTTATGAATCTTGATTTGGATGAAACAGGTCCTGATGTAGAGCAAAAGATGTACAGAGGAATGATAGGGTCATTGTTATATCTTACTGCTAGCATACCTAATATAGTATTCAGAGTAGGATTATGTTCTAGATTTCGAGCAAATCCTAAAGAGTCTTATCTAAAATCTATAAAAAGAAAGGAACCAGTGATCTTGGTCTATGATACCCAAAAGGTAGTAATTTCAACTTAGTTGGTTATTTTGATGCAGATTATGCAGGATACTTGGTTGATAGGAAGAGCACTACAGGCATGGCACACTTCCTTGGATCATGTTTAATTACCTAGTCTACTAAGAAGCAGAATTCAATAGCATTATCTACTGCTGAAGCTGAATATGTGGTTGGAGGTTCTTGTTGTGCTCAATTATTGTAGATTAAGAAGAAACTTATGGATTTTGGCATAGATGTTGGATGTGTTCCAATTTTTTGTGATAACACAATTGCTATAAATATTGCCAAAAATACTGGTCAACATAAAAGAACTAAGCATATTGATATTCGACATCACTTTCTTAGAGAGTCTGTTTAAGAGGGGTTGATATCAATTATGTTTTATTCTACTAAAAAACAAATTGCTCACATTTTCACTAAGTCTTTAAGTAGAGAACAGTTTGAAAAAAATAGGTTAGCCTTGGGGATGATAAAAATTGCATAAGTCTCCGTCAATGCTCGATTAGAATAAGTTAATCTTAAAGTGATTGTTGATTAATTAAGTCTCACGCATTAAGTTGTGTATCCTAATTCTAAGATTTAGAGTATATTGACTCATTTATTTGTTGATTTTGCAAAGAAACTGGATCACAAAAGTAATTTTGTCCATTTTTTCATTCAAGTGTGATTATTGTTACCTATAGTGGCATAAAGAGAAGCAAATTGTCTACCTGGTTCCTTCTTGTTGCACTTAAACTACTGAAAATTCAAGAGTCACTCTTACTTCAAAAAGCTACATCTTATTTTCCCATCAGTACAAAACTTCTCATCATTACATTCCTGCCAGTACAAAACTTCTCATCATTAAATTCCTGCCAAGATACAGTCCCTCATCTATTCAACTTCCTCTTTTTTTCCTCAAATATGTTTCTCCCTTTCTTGATTCCTATTCCTTTCCCTCTTCAATTCTTCATAAGCAAGAAAAAATTCTTGTTTCACAAATGACATCCTCCTCATCTTCTTCATCCTCCTCATCTACTGAATCTATCACAAATCCCTTCACCGCCATTGTTCTTTATCCATACATCACCTTACCTCCCTTAACCCCTCCTCAAATCTCCCTAAAATTAATTGATTTCACTGCATTCAGAAATTTCCCAAACCTTTTTGCCCAAATTTCTTCACCTTCTTCATCCTTCTAAAAACCCTTACTTCCACCTCCTAATACTCTCCAAATTCTTAATGCTGATGATATTCCTATAGATAGAGATGAGATTCTTATTGTAGAATTAATCCTAAGAAGGTCCAGATCTAAGCTACAAAGAAAACCCTCTTCCATCTCTATCAATGAAGAGGACATTGTTCTTGTACAACCCTCTCCAATTGTCTATACTCCTCGTACTCCTCACACTCAAGGGAAAAAGCAACGAGAAGATGCTTCCTTCGCTAAAGCTCTTCGAGCTATCAAAAAACGTGTGGCTACATCTCATCCCACTCTTCCTTATGCATCTTCTTCTAATTTTCTTCTTCAATCAGTAAGAAAGAAAAAGACTATCATGGTAAAAGTCTCAAAACCCTCTTTGTCTTGAAAATCATCTCCTAAACCTACAAAAAGAGCTTCCTCATATTCAAAATCCATTTTTACTGTCAAAGATTCCACATCTTCCAGAGTTTTTCCTCCAAAGTCTTCTACTCATCCAAAGAAAAAAGACACCAAACCTGTTCCTTATGACTCATCTGATTCTAAATTCCATTTGGATGCCACTGCTGAATTGGATCCTGATTTTGAGGTTCCAGAACCATCCTCCCATGAAGACACTCCAGAGGCACATCATCTTCACTTTCAAAAGCACAAATTATCTAGAGTAAGAGTTTTTAGTGGTTGTAGGGGTGTTGATATACAAACTTTACTGGGAAAATTAGAGTTTCAAGGATGGTCACATCTCTTTCTTCAGGGAGACCTTCAGAGGCGATTTGCGAAACCTAAAGTGTATGAGTTCTACACAAATGGGGTGGCCATTGGTGAGATGTTGTCTACTACTGTTATAAAATTTAAAATGATCCTTTATGTTGCTGACATTGCTAGGATCTTGCCTATTCCTTCTGGGGGGTGGTAGGGGTGTGCAAAAACTAAACAGATCAATAAACCAAATCGATAAAAATGTTATTGGATTATTGGTATTGGGTTATGGGGTTAACAATTTTTTATTGGTTTTATAAAAAAATTTATTGGGTAAACGATTCAGTTTCGGTTTTAGCTTATTGAGTTATCGGTTAAACGATAACCCAATAAGGATACACTAGATTATTGTTTTATACCTTTTTATGTTATATATAAAATCTCTCTCTCTCTATTTATCTATCTATCTATATATTTATATATAGATAGATATTTGTATGTATATATATATATATATATATATATTATATGCACTACTTATTCACAATTCAGTGATTCACAAAGTATTAACCTATTCAGGGCAACAAAGGCACAATATAAAGCTCGGCTATTATCGTATTGAAAAGCTTGAAGCATTTATATCTTCCAACAATTAGGATTTAATTTTTTTTCTAACTAATATTCAGTTCAAGTTTGAAGATTCCTGTAAACTAAAATGCATTGCGTAGGATTTTGGCGGTAATTAAGATTTTTTTTTTTATGTTAGTTGTTACTATTTCTATTTTATAAGTATTTTATTATTGGTTAAACCAAAAACCGAACTGTTAAGGACAAAAAACCGATAAACCGAAATCGATAAGAAAATATCTTATTGGTTGGTTATTGATTTACATATTTAAAAACCGAAAACCGATAAACCGAGCCAATAACACATAAAATCAAACCAAACCGACCAATGCACACCCCTAGGGGGTGGGTCACTATGTCAAGGGCATTTGGCCACCTCTTAACAATCTTGACTCTGCTCTTGACATATGTAGAAAGTTCTCTGGGAATCCTCACTTGATCAATCATAGAAGAGTCCTTAAAAGGGAGATATCCCTACTTCACCAGCTCTATTTTGATGTAGTGCATAAGATGATTATCCCTTGGAAGTAAAGAAGGACTGTGCCTAGTTTTCTAGATCTTAAACTCATGGAACTGTTGGACACTGAGGTGAGAATTCATTTGCCTTGACTTATATTGAAGTATATGCAACGGGTTCTCCTCAAAGAAGTCAATGGACATGCCCTCCCTTATGAATTCTGGCTCACCCCTATATTTGAGGAGTTTGGGGTATCTGTCTAAGTGTGGTCTTTACAGACTACTAAGGATATCATAGGGACTATGAACCACATGATGCTACTTATTTCTATAAGGAGTGTTGACAACCCAATGCAAAGATTAAAGAATGCACTAGCTGCAAAGCAGGGTGAGGTGAAAGTTGCTAAGGCTGCTTTGGAGGCTGCACAGGCTACTCATGAAGATGAAAAAAGGCTCCTTCAAGCTCAGATTTCCTTCCTCACAACCTTGTTGGAAAAAGAAAATGCTGAGAATGCTGATGTTATTAGGAAGCTGACCTCCCTTATCCCCTCTTCTTCATCCACTTAGCCCCTTTCCTACTGTCCTAGGCCAATCTCCTTTTGTTTTCTTCCTTGGTGACTTGTTATCTCTTATGTTGCTTTTCGTAAATTTAGTTGTATTTTGATAATGAATGAAATCGACCTAATTTCTTTAAAGTGTTCTACTCCTGTTTTATCATAATGCATTCATGTTCTCTTACTCTGAATTTTAATTGTCTTAGTGATTGCCTTAATTTCCATGAGATATTAAACGTTTTCACTTGTTGTGCCAGCTTTTCAATGATGTCAAAAGGGGGAAGAGTAGACTATGCAGTGCTTATAACTCAGTTGGACTAATCTATTTCATTTTGTGATTCTTTTATTTAAATTCCTTATTAAGTATGTCAAGTTTTGTGATGTTGTGCTGCTAAGTTTGTCATCATCAAAAAGGGGGAATCTTTTAGGGAGTGTAGAGTTTTGATAATAGACATGTGAATGAAACATGTTGTAAAAGCTGGTCCATCCAAGTGTACAAAGCAAAGATGCAGTCAAGGTTATTGATAAGATGATATTGCGTACAAACAGGAGTGGATAAGAAAGAACATTCAGACATTCCCTCAACACTTAGCACTTCAGCAAAATAGATAAGAAGGAGAAGAAAAATGCAGTATCCAGAAGTTGAATTGATCAAGGAGTCTAACAATAAGAGGAAATGAAATAAAAGAGTCCTATTCAATCTAGGAGAGAGAGACGACAGCAAAAAGTGAGTGAAACTACCTGGTAGTCCTAGTGAAGATAAAAGAATACAACAACTAAAGGACTCCATTAGGTGTTGTCTTAAATACAAGAAACGACATTGAAAATATTCACTCAACCACTAAAAAGATAGTCAACAATCAGCAAAATAGTTCTACAACTTGAAGGAGCTAGTGAAGCAACCTGGTCCTTTACTTAGAGTCTTAGACTTTGTGTAATAGGTTGTTTATTGAGTCATATTGAGTTGTAATCTCTAGTCTTAGTGAAGCATAAACTGAGTTAGGATTAACGTCTTCTAGTTGGGGAACTCGAAGACTTGGGCACACTTATCTTGAGAAGATTAGTGTTTTGCAGTAATAGGAGTTAGAAGTTTTAATTCCTAGTTTACAAGGAGTCTTGTAATTTGTTGATTGTTGAGGCTCAAGAGTTATAGTGAAGTTGGGGTTAAATCCTGTTGGGGTACAGGTCGTGGTTTTTTACACCTTTCTTGAGATGGATATTTTCCAAGTAAAAATATTGTGTTCAAGTTTTACTTTTGTGAACCACGTTAGCTTACTTGTTCCCCTTATAGGAAACTAGTAGAGTAAAATATTAAAATTGGTAGGGCAGGCACTTTAACACCTAACATACCTTAAACCAATCAGCAAACAAAAGAAAAATGATATTTCTAGGAGACAATGTATAACAATACCCCAAGGAAAGGAAAATTAACTTAGAAGATTAAATACACTTATAGCAACTATTCATGTCCAACAAAGCATTCTATCAATCTTGTTTTTTTTGCCTTCCTATTCTCTGTCGATGATTATGCGTTGAGGAGATATCGAAACATGTTTAGCAGAATGGTCATACGCAGACGCCAGGCCCTGCAACATTCTTAGAATCTCCGTAGTGTCCTCCAAATAATACTTAGCCTTGCTTGGTTTCTGGCCAACTGTGCAAGCAAACACATCAGCCACGGGGGAAAGTGAGGAACTTGCGACAGCACTCATTATCACCTCGAACATATCCTCATCTGATCGATCATCCCCTATGCAGAGCACAAAATCTGGTGCTGTTCCTTGCTGCTGCATTGTTTCTAGGAGACGTTCTGCTACAAGAACTTTGTAGACACCCTAGGAGGTCGAAATGAACGTTCATGGCAAAGCAAAACCATCAAATTAAGGTCGAAGAAAATAAAACGGACAAGAAATTGGAATCATAAAAAGAGGTGCGATTCTAATTTTCAGACTTCAGGAAACCAAAGTAAGGTAAGATTATTAATGTACCTTTACGAGTGGGCATGATCTAGAGTGTGTATAAGCTATTTCAAGAAAACATGCTTAGTTCTAAATAGAGTTGCCAACTCTCCGCGGATCATGTTTGAGCTCTAAACAGTAAACACAACTTAGTTTCCCAAATATGACTAGTGAGCAAAATAAAACCATAAAGTTATCACATTTATTACTCCATAAGTTTCGTTATACGCCCAATTCTTTAGGTTCAGTATTGTTGGATTACTACTAAACTTTTCACAAGGAAGCAACAAACAAAGTTTTATCTTTTTCTTTTTTTGTAAAGAAAAACAAAGTTATATCAGTTATCTGCCGCAAGATCTCAAATGCTTGAAAAATGAGGTGGATTCTATTCCGTTGCAACACTGGCTGAGAAATAGGCTGTAAGCAACTCTTATGGTCAGTAATATGTGATAATCATGGATGAACTCAATTGAAGTTTTTTAGACACAGTAAAAAGGAGGTTCTCAGGTCAAAATTGTTGTAGACTAGAATGAATAATATTCTTAGACGTTTTCACCAGATTCGGATTTGTGCAAGTGTTTCTAATGAGAAATGTGAAAAATACATCATATTGCTCACCTGAGGCTTCACTTCTACAATGTCATGGCCACTCTTAACTGTAACTGGTTCATTTGCAAGAACGCTTTCCAAGTGATCTAGAATCTCTTTTGCCTGACATGATGCAAAATCTGGATCTGCGTATTGGTAATTCCAAACAAGCGTTCTTTCCTTGCTATCTATGAAAGAACCTTCAGTGGTTTCTGTGCAGAGGCTCATTACAGGCTCAGCGATCTACTTCCAGTAAAAATCTCCCACTGCAACACATGTTTCCCACTTGACATCAAGGTTTGGCCTGAAAAAAGAATTGTTTCAGCTTCATTGAGAAAACAAAACATCAATCACCGAGAGCAGGTGGAGAGTTAAAAGTTTTTGAGTAAAAGCATTAAGTAACTCCTCCAGACCAGCTCCCCACAAACTGTGTTCTGTGTGCATAGAAACAAGAGACACCCCTGAAAATCTGAAATTATTACATATACACTCAGGCAGTTAGGATCTTCTGTTTTCACCATGGACAATTAGTACATTATATAAGCAAGACCTAAGTTATGGAAAGACCCCCTCGATTAACTATAGCAAAGTGTTATCTAACACATTCTCACCAATACAAAACTCTGGCAGCTTCCACCATAGAAGCTGCCGATTCCAAGTTAACCATAGTTACAACTTACAACCACCGCAAGAACTATGTTGTTTTGTCGCTGGACAGCTGGTCACTAAAAGCCGAAGCAGCAAACTAATTTAGCAACTAATTTACTTTCATTAAGTCAATCTTAAACACCATCAAGTTAAGCATTCCTTGAACTGAAGTGTGTCAAATGGACAAGCAGATCTTGTTCCTGTTGTCCTTCATCCCTTCAGAATAATTGAAGTTAGTGACATCCATAAATATCCATAAAAAAATTCCATAGATGTTCCCACTGAAACGGACCTTGCATGCTCAGCAATATAGTAAGCATAGTTCTAGCTCAACCTCTCAACCAAAGATTGAACAGTTTAGTTGGCTCTTGTAGTTGGGACTAGCTCGTTTTGAGCTCAATGAATTTGTGCCAAAAGGAATTGAAATGTCTCGTGTAGAAGAGTTCAATGTTTTTAACTGGTGCTTGCACAACCAAACGGACGTGAAAAAGCAATTAGCCCTAATTACTTGGAGCCTGTTTGGACTGACTTATTTTAGGTACTTTTAAGCACTTTTGTAGCAGGGACAGATCAACATTTAATTTTTATAAGACCCCACCTTTTCCAGTGCGACTGGATATCCTGATTATTCTGAGAAGTAAATCTTAATGATTGCAATGTATTATTTATATTGTTTACCCATAAAATTAAGTAAAAATTTTGAGACATATATAGCCTGATAGCAAAAGTTTCCACCATGAACGGATGTGGTGTGGGTTCAATTCAACAATAATCCAGGAATGCCATGAATGAGTTCAAGTGTTGCATGGTAGTGTTTGTGGAATGGTTTGTATAATATATATATATATATATATATATATATATATATATATATATATATATATATATATATATACTAAGGAAGAGGCAGACCTACGTGGTTGCACGTGCATCCGGTAACTTTTTAAAAAAATCCTATATATATGTATAGATATCCTATTAAAGTGTTAATAAACTTAATTGTGCACCCTTAATAACCATACTTGTCTGGGTGCATTGGTTCGGAATTCGAATGCTAGCATCCTTTGGCTCTCAATGTCGGGGGTTCGACTACATGTATTTGTATTAGAAAAATACAGACTACAGAGAGGGGAAAGTTTAACTATCCTCTTGTTCATGGGTTTGAACCCAGATGCGTGTAAATATTTTCTGGGTATAGAAATTTTAATTCTACATCAGGAAAATCCCTCTTTCTTCTATCTTTTTTCTAAAAGTGAATTTTATCCTATAGGACAAAACAAAAGTTTAACAATTTAAAAAGTAAAAAGAATTTATTTGCAATATATGTTTTTCTCTCCCTGCTACATATGTAGATTATCAAAAAGAAGAATTATTTTTTGAAAATAAAAACATAAAATTTACCCGAAAAATCAATATATATATATATATATATATATATATATATATATATATATATATATATATTGTTTAAGTGTTTCGTTTCCTTTTTGAATACATATTGAGTATTGTTACTCATTTGGTAATTTACCAATTATAATATTTGTTTGAAGTCATCGTTGTCCTGTATAAATATTCAGAAACCCCAAACCTTAAATTTTGGCTTCACCTCTGCTCCCTGGAAAGTGGAAACTAGAATTTAGAAGTAGGGGTGGGCATAAATACCGAAAAACCAAAATACGAAATCGAACTGAACTATTTCGATTTTTCGGTTTCGGTTTTTTGATTTTTCGGTTTGGTTTTGATTTTTTTTAAAAAAAATTCAGTATTTTGATTTGGTTTTCGATTTTTAGATTGACGTCATTCGACTTTTGGTTTAAACCGAAATAAACCAAAGTTTTTAATATACTTTTTTAATTAAAATAGATGTATATGAATATATATAATATATGCTATATATTTATTATTTAATATTTATAATATATAAGCCCATAAGTCATTAGACTTTAGCTACAACCCACTACTGTCTCGAACGATTATGTTATGATAAAGGTGCACCCACACTCTTCAAATCCTGAGTTCGCCTCTGTACTAAGGTAAATGATGAGCTACAAGAATCCAGTAAGATCATTGATCCGCTTATTATACCCCTTGGGAGCAATTTTATTAAATAAATCACGCTTAAGAGAATAAATATGTCAAATTTGCACAAAATATAGCATACAAGTATTTCAACCCAACAACATTCAAGCAAGGAATCAACCTTTAAATGCGTCCACAATAGGCCAATGTGGCAAGCTACAAGACCAAATACATAAACAGGGGAGAATAATGTTGAAATTCTTGATATAGTGAGATGGTTAGGGATGCTTTTGGGACGTATTCGGCTGATTGAAATAAATCAAATGATGAAGTTGTGGGCGATGTAATTTTATTAAACTTAAATCTGTACAAAATTCAGATTATATTAAATTCAAAATATATTAGTCTCAAATAAATATTGTGGATTAATATAATTGGATTTATTATTTAAGTCCAAAAATATATGAATTTAATTAAAGTCCAATTTTTATTGGGCTAGCCCATTGATTTAGGCTACAAATGATGAGCCCACTTTAATAAGCCCAAGATATTTTCAAATTCTAGAGGCCCAAATAAGCATCACGTGCCAAATGACGTGGCATGCCAAGTCAAGTGAAGGAGCCAATAGGACCATGCCACATGTCAAAATGATGCAGCAGCCCCATGAAATAAAAGCCCATAAAAGACGCCACATCACTTGAACTTGATTGGTCAAAGGAAGTCCATCTCCATCATGACTCTTCACTTTCCATAACTATAAATAGGGTTCTCATAATTCAAAAAAGAGTTCCCCCTCCCCCCCCCCCCCTAGATCTCTAACAAGTAGCAAGAGAAAGATTGTGGATCAAACACTGCAATTTCTCTAAAAAGTTCAAGCATTCAAATCAAGTTCATCAAGATTCAAGATCAAGACCGCAATATTCAAGAACAAGCCCAAAAGCCCTTGAATTCAAGCACAAGTCAAGATCAAATCCCTCAACTCAATAAATCAAGTTCAAATTCAAGATCATGCTTCAAGCCCTAGAATTTATATTTGAAAAGGCGAATCAGCAGATTCATAGAGATTGTAACACTCGCATTGAAATCAATAAAATGGATTGTTTCAATATTTTCTTGTCTTGAATATTTATTTTTCGATCTCGAGAATTTTATTGTCCAACAAATTCTGGCACGCCCAGTGGGACGATCTATACCTCTCATCCTAACTTTTCAGACTTTGAATATTAAGGACGCTGAAATGACTTTCAAGAAGATCAACTCTTAATTAACTGCTTCCAAGGCTGCTGATTCATGGTTCTCTACCGAAGTGAAAAGCATTCATGGTGTTACTTTCGAAAGTTTAGGAGCTGTCACAAGGAGAAAGGCAGGCTTGCTAGGATAATAAACACATCTAGTGTCGTCCGTACGAACTCTAATTTTTGGATCTTCAACCCCAAAAGGAATGAAGTTCAATGCAAGTGCTTCAGAAGGAGGAAGCGGTGTGGCCAAATCATTAAAAAAGACTCTATCTCTACTTGAGTATTTCGGTTCCAAATACTCTAGAGCTAAGAGTGATGGTTGTTCAACAAATGTGTCATCTCCACTTACACCACATAAGGTAAGCACTTCAAAGATCAACTTAAGTGATAATCCGTGTTACTCTCCAACATCTCTAGAGATCATGCAAGTAATAGTAACTGATACCTCGTCTATGGAGGAACAGCTTGCGAATCTGACAAAGGCAATTGAAGGCCTGACCAACTATGTTCAGAATCAAGAGGCTAGGATTGATAAGATAGTGGATAGGGTGTAAGGCTTGATAGATGGAGAATATAGCCATACACCGATAAAAGCTCCAGAGGTTCATGAGATAGAAAATCCTGTGAAACAAACACCATCGACTAAAGAGGTGCAAGTTTCTGCTGAGGGAATGATCCCGATTGGGCAATTAAGGAAATTTATTGAAGGGACCCTCAAATAAAAGTATGATGTTGTCACCAAGTCTTCCCTTGAATATGCCAAGCCTTACACTGCAAGAATAGATATCCTCAAAATGCCTG
The DNA here is from genome assembly GCF_002878395.1 of Capsicum annuum. Taxonomy (NCBI): domain Eukaryota; kingdom Viridiplantae; phylum Streptophyta; class Magnoliopsida; order Solanales; family Solanaceae; genus Capsicum; species Capsicum annuum. Next base: position 13,480,002 of record NC_061122.1, read on the forward strand.
CTGGCTATCAGCCCCCCAAATTTCAACAATTTGAGGGCAAAGGTAACACAAAATGACATGTCACACACTCTGTCGAGACATGTAATAATACTGGAACTTATGGTGACTATCTTGTCAAATAGTTTGCTCATTATCTAAAGGGAAACACCTTTTATTGGTATACAGATCTCGACCCTAACTCCATCGATAGTTGGGAGCAATTGAAACACGAGTTCCTAAATTGGTTTTATAGCAGAAGGCGTATAGTGAGCAAGATAGAGCTTACAAATAATAGGCAAAGAAAGTACGATCCAGTTATCGACTTCATCAATCGATGGAGAAATACAAGTTTGAACTGCAAAGATAGGCTCAGTGAAGCTTCTGTAATAGAGATGTGTGTCTAAGGAATGCACTGGGGGCTTCTCTACATTTTCCAAGGAATTAAACCAAAATCCTTTGAAGAGTTAGCTACTCGTGCTCATGACATGGAGTTCAGCATGTCTTCTGCTGGAAAGTAAAGAGCGTCTATTCATGACTCTCAAAGGGGGAAACGAAAAGCAGGAACCCAAAAGATGGGGCAAGTTTGTTCCCAAAAATGAAAACAAGGAGTCCATGAATGTTGATGTGTCTCCTGTGAAGGTCACCACAAAGGTGATAAAGAAGTAAATTTTTAAAATGATTTCTGGAGCACGTCTAATCAGAAAACTTTAAAGGAGATGCAAGAAAAGGAATATCCCTTCCTTGATTCTGATGTTGCTAAGATTTTTGATGAACTCCTTGAGCATAAGTTCATTGAACTCCCATAGATGAAGCCTCCCAATGAAGCTGGAAGGACCAATGACACTAGTTATTGTAAATATCATAGGCCCGTAAGTCATCCTCTAGAAAAGTGCTTTGTCTTTAAAGATAAAGTCATACAACTGGCAAAAGAGAAGAAGATCTTCTTCGACGATGAGATGGCTAGTTCTCATCAAATCTCTATTACTTTTGGCTCACTTGACCCAGTCCAAATATGTATCGAAGAGCAGAATGAGAAAATATTAGAGCCTAAAAGGTCTTTAGTTAACGAAGGTAATGATGAAGATTGGACTCTGGTGATGAGGCGCAGACACAAAAAGATGAGTCTGCGAAAGGAGTCGTCCAAGCAACCAACCATAAGAAGAATGGTAAAGAAACCAAGAAAATAAAATTTGGTTGGATTCCCAAAGAATATGAGGGTGACGAAGCTTTACCACCAAAAACCTTGGCGTCCAGTGACTTTAGAGGAATTCTTACCGAGTTGGTTTCGTGTAAAGACTGCCCAAGACAACCTTGGGGCATTTTGTTTCAATTACACCAAAAAGGGGGCAAAGGGTGAGAATATACCCATGGAAGTTCCTTTATATTCCTAAAGGTTGGCAGAATCTCTTAGTGAAGAGGCACATGTGTGTGATACAAAAATTACATTCATAAATAACGATCTTCTGCTTGGTGAGACCCTACATAACCGTCCCTTATACATGGTGGGTCAAATTCTAGGAAAGAAGATTAATAGAATCTTGATAGATGAAGTATATAGAGTTAATATCCTGCCTATCTGGATGATGAAGGATCTTGGCATCGCTATTAGCGAACTGAACGAAAGTCGTATAATGATCCAAGGCTTCAACCAAGGGGGCCAAAGGGCCATGGGATGTATGAAGTTGGGGATTAGTATGGATGATTTTCAATCAAACTCATTGATGGATGTGATCAATTCCAAAACGTCATACAATGTATTGCTTGGGTGCACGAAAACAAAATTATCTCGTCCTCTCACTATCAATACTTAAAGTACCTCAAAAACGGAGTAGAAAGAATGATAGTTGCCGATGACAAGCAATTCACTGAAGTTGAGTCATATTTTGCCGATGGAAAATTATACTTAAAGAATCATATTATAGATAAGAAAAGGATTGAAGATGTCACTAAGACCAAGTGTGACGGTCTTGCATATAAGAAGGTCACGATGACTATCAAAAAATTCACCAAAAGAAAGCCCTTCTTCACTTCGAATAAAGAAAGCATCGCTTCTACGAAGAAGAAGGCAACTCCTATTATTCACTATATGCCAAAGGTAAAGAAAAATGAAGATCACTCATGTGATGCCCAATATAATGTACTGAAGGGGATAACTTTACCTATCAGGAAAATTGGAGCAATAAATCCATCCTTATGGCCACTTGAGGAATCTGTGGCTCAAAATCCGACACCAAATATGGCACTCCCTACGAAGAATACAAAAGAAGGCTTTGATCCAAATGCATACAAGCTATTTGTAAAGGCTGGATACAATCCTAATGAGCTATCAAGGTTGGGCAAACATCCATCAGAGGGTAACACCAGGCAAGCACGTGAAGGATTAGGATAAGTGTAACCACCTCTAATTCTCATCTCCATAGAAAGGTCAGTCAGTAATTATATCACCGTGGAAAAAGAATCCACTACTGCTAATATAAGACCCTCTGTATTTGATCGACTTGGAGAACCAACTGTAAGAACTTTTGTGTTTGAAAGTTTGGGTCCTATAATTAAGAAGAAAAACAAAAAGTATCAAGGAAGTCATCAAAGAACGATGCTGCACTTTTCATTTAAAATCCAGAAGGATTTACAAAGTTTGATTCCTTCTAGAATAAAACGACAGATGGAACTAGTAGTTTCATACAACGAGGTATTAAAAGAAAATGCGAATACTATGGTTTATACCAATCAATGCGAAGAAGATGAAGAGAGTGTTGGCTCCTCATATCATGTTATGACCCAGAACGAGAAAAATGTCTCATCTCAAATAAAGGTTGATGAAGAGATAGAAAATGCCTTTTGGTGTTATCATATATCCGTCAATGACGATGATCCTCAAGAGGAGACAGATGCTGGAGATGCTCCATCACAACTTGAAGAAGGAGTAAAGGTCCATAATAGATCCCTTAAAGAAAGTTAATCTTGGAACCGATGAAGAACCAAGTCCAACTTACCTGAGAGCGTTTCTAGAAGTAGAGAAGGAAATCGCTTATATGGACATACTCAAAGAATATATGGATGTCTTTGCCTTGAGCTATAAAGAAATTACTGTCTTAGATCCTAAAGTAACGGTCCATCAGTTGGTAGTTAAGAATGGTGCCCGTCCTGTTAAGCAAGCCCAAAGACACTTTAGCCCAAAGTTGGTTCCACTGATTAAAAATAAAGTTAACAAACTCATTGAAGCTGGATTTATTTGTGAAGTCAAATATCCCATGTGGATTTCAAGTATTATTCTAGTACGGAAGAAGAATGGCCAAATTCAAGTTTGTGTCGACTTTCGAGATCTCAACAACGCATGCCCTAAGAATGATCTTCCAATCCTCATAGCGAAGTTAATGATTGATTCCACCACTAGTTATGAGGCAATGTCCTTCATGGATGGTTCATCTGGCTATAATCAAATCTGTATGGCGCTAAAGGATGAAGAAGTCACTGCATTTCGTATGCCTAAAGGTATTTATTGCTACAAGGTGATGCCTTTTGGTTTGAAGAACACTGGTGCCACTTATCAAAGGTCTATACAGAACATCTTTAATGTCCTTCTCCATAAAAATATTGAATGCTATGTGGATGATCTAGTGGTGAAGTCAAGAAACAGAGACGAACACTTAAAAGAACTAAGAATGGTATTCGAGTTACTTCGAAGATATCAACTTAGGATGAATCCATTAAAGTATGCCTTTGGATTTATTTTAGAAAAGTTTCTTGGCTTCATTGTACGACACCAAGGAATTAAAATTGATCAAGCCAAGGTCGTTGCAATGTTAAAGATGCCCAAACCTCAAAATTTTCATGAGCTAAAAAGCCTTCAAGGAAAGCTTGCATACTTAAGGAGGTTTGTCTCAAACCTAGCCGGAACATATCAACTATTTAGTCTTCTCATGAAGAAGGACACTCCCTTCGAATGGGACCAAGCTTGCATTAATTCCTTTGAGCGTATTAAATCATACTTAATGAAGCCACCAGTTCTTGCAGCACCCATACCTGGGAAGCCATTGATACTCTACATCACGGCACCAGAGAGGTCAGTTGGAGCACTACTGGCTCAAGAAAATAGTGAAGGCAAAGAAAACTCACTTTACTATCTGAGCAGAACGATGACACCAAATGAGCTGAAGTATTCTTCAATTGAAACGTTATGTTTGGCATTGGCTTTCTCTATCCAAAAGATGAAACACTACTTTCAAGATCATGTTGTCCGTCTCATGTCTAGGGCAAATATCATCAAGCTTGTGATGTCAAAACCAGTCCTATGTAACCGATTTGCAAGGAGGTACCTTTAATTTCAATAGTTTGAGATTGTATACGTTCCCTAAAAGGCTGTAAAAGGACAAACATTGGCTGACTCCTTGGTAGATTACCCAATACCTGATGACTGGGACCTGAGCGATGAACTCCCTAATGAAGATGCAATGGCTATTGAAGTTAGATCCCCATGGAATATGTACTTTGATGGTGCCACACATCGAGATGGAGCTGGTGCTGGCGTAGTGTTTGTCACTCCACTAGAAGTCATACCCTACTCTTTTACCTTGATGAATCATTGCTCCAATAATGTTGCTGAGTATCAAGCGCTCATACTTGGACTAGAGATGGTTGTCGACATGAAGCATCTGCAATTATAAGTTTTTGGCGACTCCCAATTAATGATAAGGAGTTGTTGGGAAGCTATGAAGTCTGAAAGCCTAAGTTAAGACCATATCATGAATATGCACAAAAGTTGATGGGATGGCTTGAAGAAGTAACCCTCTAACATGTGCCAAGGAAAGAAAATAAGCAAGCTGATTCCCTAGTTGCCTTGTCCTCAACCCTTACTCTGCCAAATCAAATGCAAGTCATTATTCGCTAAGAATGTGTAGTACTACCATCAACTGAGGATGAAGAAAGTAAAGTTGAATACCTTGTTGTTGTGTCCGAAGCTATGAAGGAGGATTGGCGACAACATATACTTGACTACTTGTGTTATATGATACTTCCAGAAGATCCAAGGAGAAAGACTAACATTCATCATCGTGCACCTCGCTTCCTTTATTACAAAGACACACTGTACCGAAGATCATTTGAAGGAGTAATCTTATGGTGTTTAGGAAAGAAAGAAGAAATTCAAGCTTTGCAAGAAGTGTACTCGAGATTTTGTGGATCGCATCAGTCTGGATCAAAGCTCCATTTTAACATTAAAAGGATGGGATATTTTGGCCAACGATGGTGAAAGATTGCTTGGACTATGATAGAAGATGCAAATATTGCCAATTCCATGCAAATTTCATACATTAACCTCCAAAGGTACTGCACCCAACTGTAGCATCTTGGACATTTAATGCTTGGGGAATGGATATTGTTGGTGTACTACTAAAATATTTTAGTGGACACTTATACATCTTGGCCGTGATAGATTACTTCTCAAAATAGGATGAAGCTATTGCTCTCAAGGAAGTAAAGAAGGAAAATGTTGCAAACTTCATCCGAGTGAACATCATCTACCGCTTTGGAATTCCTCAGTACATAATAACTGATAATGGAAAGCCTTTCGATAACAAGATGATGAACAAAATTTATGATCTCTTTGGCTTCAAGCAGTGCAAGTCTTCTATGTACCATGCTGCCATCAATAGTCTAGCTGAAGCCTTCAATAAGACTTTATGCAACTTGTTGAAGAAAGTCGTCTCCAAATCCAAATGAGACTGGCATAAGCTAATGAAAGATTCTTTATGGGCGTATAGGACAACCTACCGTACATCAAAGTAAGCAACCCCATACTCACTTGCTTTTGGAGTTGAAGTAGTCTTTCTACTTAAGCGTCAAATACCTTCTTTGAGACTGGCTATTCAAAAAGGGCTCACCGATGGAGAAAATGCTAAGTTGCGTCTTACGGAGTTAGGAGCTCTTGATGAGAAGAGGCTAGAGGATCAACAAAATCTTGAATGCTATCAAGCCCCGGCTATCTCGTTCTTTCAACAAAAGGGTTCGCTTTAGGTACTTTCAAGTTGCAGATCAAGTCCTTGCAGTAAGAAGGCCCATGATCACTTCTCATATATCTAGGGGCAAATTCACCTTGAAGTGGGATGGATCATATGTCGTAGAAGAGGGATATTCAAATGGTGATTAAAAGATTGTCGATATAAATGGCGTGAGGGTTGTCCCCATCAACGCCAAGTTCTTAAAGAAGTACTATCCTTCAAGGAAGATGACACTCCTTAAGGAACGAGTATAAACTGTATGTCCACTCATGGCTTGTAAGAGTATAAACTGTGTACGGCTAAAAAAATAAATGAAAGTTCGCTAGGTTGAAAAAGTCGAAAGAGGCGACCTAGGCAAAACATAGGACACACACACAAAAATAAAAACACTCACCTAGAACTACGTTGTGATTTGATCCTCTTTATTGAGGTACGTAGGCACTTGGAATTTCATTTTGAGTTCAGTTGCATGAGTGTCAAAAAAAATACATGTCCCCGTTTGATCCATCGTATGAAAGTCAAGTCTGCATACATATTAATTAAGTTTTGGAATTATGTCAAATACTTGTGGCTCAATGGGGGTAACCCATCAAAAGAAAAGGAAGATCTTTTGATAGGATTTGGAATACCCAAAGCTTACAGTTGAGGTATAGATCTGCCACACGTGCAATTATCAATTATGAAGTTAAAAGCTTTAATTCTTAATGATTTTAAATTGAATTTGTAAGTCCAACTAGGTTGTGAGACAAAGACATAAATCCAATGAGCAATAAATTTGGAATAGAAAAGCCAGAGCTTAATATGACTACATCAATACATCAAAATAAGCAAGCAATTCTTTGGGTTGGAATTCAAAGAAAATATTAAAATAAATGTGCAATATAAAAAAAAGAGTTTCCATTATGACTAATAAATCTGACTACTCAATAAAAAGGGTAGAAGAAAACAACAACAAGGCTTGAAGAAAGACATATCCTAAGGCTAATCTAAGTATAGCTTATAATTGACTAAATCTTGTAAAGAAGCCTCTAAGACTTGCTTCTTCTTCTCCACGACCTTTGAGGCTTTTGTTGTTACAAGGGAGACACCAGAACACTTGGAAAACTCTTCTTCAACTTCTTCACCTTCTTTCTCACCTTCTTAAGAGATTTGCAGGCGGCAGAAACTTCTTTAGATTTTTCATCCCTCTCCCTCAATATAAATTCAAAATTCTCTTTGGCTTTTAAATATGGCTCTGACTCTTTAATTGTCGTGGTCTTATCAACAAAGGCAGGTCGTGCTTGGTCATAGGAAGCCGTCATCCCAAAGAAAGACCTCAATAAATCCTGCAAGGGGGGAATATCTGCCCCCATTTAACTCGTGTCATTTAGTATGACTTGGACGTCATCTTGGATAGAAGAAGCACGATTTGGAGTAAGGTCTACAATTTTGGTATGGATACTAGCCCAAGCCTTTATGATAAATTCTTTTTAAGCTCTAAAATGACCTTCTTGCCATAAAAAATAGACATGGTTACTGCTGGTTACCAGAAAAAGTTTGACTCCAAATTTTCTTTGACTTTACCGCAAGAGTTAGAAGTAACCTCTTTGGATGACAAAAGTAATTCCCTTGAGTTTGGACCTACTACAAAGTCGCTACTATCTTGTGGATCACTTTGATGAGGATCTTCCAAAATTTGGATATTGTTTGGCCGCATCTACAAATAAAAACATAATATGAGGGGTATATACAGGCAATGCATATACTATGAAATGGTAGAAGATTTGTCATTACCTTCTTGATAGCTGACGGAGTCTTTGATGAACTAGCAAGAATCTCCACATGTGTGTTAGAATCACCTTTCTTTGCCAAGGATTGTTTTACCTTCTTCCAGCAATGATCTACATGAATACTCTCACTTTTTTCTTGAGGTGGTCATTTATTGAAAGCCTGTTGAGTCAGGATAGGCGACTCCTCTTTTTGAATTTCTGCATGTAGAGGTCCCTTAACCCCGAATGGAATAACTACCTTAGATTTCAAAATAGAAGGTTTAATCACAATCGGGACCTCCTCACCATGTTCTTGAGGAGTTTCAATAATTGGACCTACAACGTTCACCAAAGATTATAATTTAACTTCGAGAAAGTTTCCATGAACTTTGTCCCACCAAGATTTATACGACATGGATAAATATCTTCACACATTGGGTGTGACTTTTGGGAAAGTCGCTTTCGACATAGAGCCATGAAATACACAAATTCAATGAAATTTAAGGCCTTCATCTAATGAAGCACTGGGAATATCATCTTCCAAGACTCCAGGAATACCTTGATAAAATCTAAACTAACGGCTTAACCGGTGTGGATTGTATGGATCAAGTATGAATGAACCTCTATATCTAAAAGGGAGTAAGTTAAAATGGAGTCTCATAAAGTAGATTATCTCTGACTCATCACCTTTATCATCATCCACAAAATGACAAGGAGCGGCCTGGCTAGGCATGGTGGAAGCCCAAGTAATAGTGTCACCTTTATGGATGCATTTTCTGGAAAACTCTCCATCAAAATACCTTGCCCCGCCCTCGCCGAAATATACCATCACCAATGGAACAAATGGTCCATTAGAAAGTGGAAAATATGTCTTAAAATAGTAAGCAAGCCAACCATACACATAATGGATAGGAAAGGATACTCTGAGCTGCTCAAGTTGTGAAGATTTGTAGACTCTATTAAGACCATTATAAATGCTCGATAGGACTGGAACGATAAGACTAAAAGTTTACTTATCTACCATCATAGCTGCAATTCTAAAAGTTTCCGAAAGAATGAAAAATCCATCCCTAGAGGGAAATACAAAGGTGAACAACCAATATGATAGGAATGCTGCCAAATACATATCGGTTTTATGTTCATACTTCAGTCCAAGTTTAGAAAATGGGGTATCATCTGCACTTGACCACTTTACGATCTTTGGAATGGTCCCAGTTGTGTTATGGGTTGACTTCAAGCGAGCAGTTTTTTTCTTGTTCCTCGGTGGGGCTAACTCGTATCTTAATATCCTTTTGCACCAAAATTTTATCCACTTTCTTAAAGGAACTCTTGGATTAGAAGTC